>NC_046288.1:49835111-50138141 GCF_004115265.2 Rhinolophus ferrumequinum
CGCGCACGTGTGGGACAGTAAAAGAGAAACAGAGAGATAGAAAAAGACTTCTTGGGGCTAACTGAGAAAAAACAAAATAGTACATAACTTTAGATCTTAAAATCCTCATCTCATTTCAAGGACATGTGCCCTTAGCTCATTTCTGGAAAGAAAGCACCTGTTATCAACGTTCAGAGGAAGCTACGTTGGACACTATAGGGAAGAATATATGACTTTTGCCATCTTTCAAAGTTGAACAATAAAACAGAACTGGTGTCACCACAGTTCCTCTTATTTTGACGAAGCTACCTGGATAGATGATATAGATGTAACTTCAGAATTACATTAATTTTGACAACCATTATTGAAATAGAAATATGTTCAAGGTATTAGATAAGCCCTATGTGATAATTCTGTGCCTTTTCAGACTCTGACGTTTTGGGGAGGAGCTCTTTCCCCTCCTACCTACACATTCAGGAGTTTTAAACATTAAACAAGGTGGGTGAGGTGGACTGGAACTAGCCCGCAGATGCAAGATTGAAACCAGGCTGCCTGCAACGTCATTAACCCCTATTAAGGAGCACGAGTAGAAGCACTTTAGGTAAAAGGCCACAGGAAAATTACTAAAGAAACCAGACAAGGCGGATTAAATTTATCACAAGCATCTAGAAACACAGCCTTCACAGAATCAATTCATTTTAAAGTGGCTTTTATTTCAAGCATGGATTGAAAGAGAGATAATAAGGAAAGCTACCCAAGTTAAAAAAAAGTTTTGTTTTGCTTCTTTTTAAGGTATGCATTCAAGTACCAAGAACTAAGAACTACATTTGGTTGTATTATGAACAATAGTCATTCTTTAGATTGATGTTGCCCAAAGTGTTAGTTTATTATCCTCCACATCTAGTATTGTGCATTTGTACAGAGTGATTGCTTTTAAATATTATCAGTGTGAATGAAGGAATGAGATCAGATTTAAAACTCTCAGTTCCAAGCTTTGGATAAATGTTTACATCTTGACCACTGTCTCATTTATATAGATTTCCTCTTATTTACACAACCAAAGAAACCTAAATTTTAAATTATTATTGTGAAAGACTATGATAAACCAAAGGTATGATCATTTGTTTCCAAATTACTCAGAGCTTGAATCACCTAAATACTTGATCTTTCATTTCATATTCTGGAGAGCTAATCTGTAGAAACTGAAGTTGAAGAAGATTCTCATGTCATATCTTCCATTTAAAGGTGCTAATTCATTTAGCATCTTGGTGTTACAGGGAATACAAAGAGGATAATTAATCAAGTTCTACCTCTTAGAAATTCCAGTAGAGTGGAAAGGGAAAGAAGACAAATGCATATATGCTTATATTATAAGGTAGAATAAGACTAGTATTATAAGTTCTATTGGGCTTTAAAGAGCCCAATAGGTTTGGCAGTACATTTGGTTGGCAGTATCACAAAATGTTTCACAAAAGAAGGCATTTGAGATATGTCTAGAAAATGAGTGGATTCTTGTTAAATAGGTATGAGCTACTCCTAGTTGAAGGAAACAGCATAATCAAAATCTTTACAAAGCAAAGCATAAGGCACGATTTGGGGATTGAATAGTATAATTCGGTTAGATAATATAGTAAAAGAACAGAATAAAGGAGAGGATGAAGAATAGAGAAGATATAACTGGAATGGAAAGTATGGGGACATACTACATAAGTTGAATCCTTTGCATTTATATAGTAGTTGATAGTAAACCATGAAATGCTGTTGAGCTTGGAAATAATATGGCCGGAGCTGTGTTTTAGGATACTCTTGAACCATATATATAAATATATATATATATATATATACACACACACACACACATATATATGGTATAATATATACATATTAATATGTATATACTATATGTATATGTATATATTAATATTTATATATAATATGTATAACATATACATATTTTATATATATATATATAATAAAAATGGCTTCTGAGATTATGGTAGTCTTAACTTTTTCTTTTTGTATAACTTTATTTCCTATAGAATAAACTTGACGATTTATCCATACTACTCAGAATATGTAATATGTACTATTCTAAGAAGTGTAGAATAAGTTGTAAAGGATAAACCCAGAGGTAATTATTGTGTGGCCTTACCTTAATATCAAATGGCTTTTTAATTGTTGGGAGGGATAGAGAAGAGGAATGATAGTATCCTCTTATTATGTATATTACATTTCCACAAATATTGTTTTAATTTTATTAAACATTTACAAAAAAAATTTCCAAAATAGTTCAATTTTTATTTTAATAATAGTTTTGATTATTTGAGCTGATAATTACTACATTCAAAAAATTAAAACAAATTATAGGTTCAAATGGAAGACTCCAGTAAATTTATTTTTCTTCTTTACCATCTCTTTTTCACATAAAAGAGAAATACATTGCTTTTAAAAGTGCCAGTGAGCTTTCTCTTCTTAATTACTCTGAGTGGATACTTCCAGAAGTAATTCCTTATAAAATCGCCTATTCAGTCAATCTAAAAAGGAGCCACCAATGGTTTAAGAAGTGGTTTAAGAAATGTGCTGCAGTATGGTATAATTTATGGATTTTTTTATTGATACTTCAAAACTAGGGTCTAACCTGTATTGCTTTCAGTCAAATTTAAGTCATGTTTACCTTCTCTTTCAGAGCCTATTGCACAACATAAAAATAAAATTGTACAGAAAAATGTCCTTAATTGGTCCAATAAATCAAATGCACATCTGTAAAGAGCATTTATGGCATATTTAACTTTATTCCACTTTAAATCAATCTATAAAATTATGTGTTTATCTCTGTTTTTTAAAAAAACTAAAGGTGTTTTTTTCCTCTTTATTTTTCCTCTTAGTCTATTATTTCATGAAATCATCTCATATAAAATATCATAGCTTGATACATCTTGTTAAACATTTTTATTAAAGATCTTTACTAAAATTAATATCTTCATAAATAAAATGTCAGAAAAGCTTCTGTCTTAATATTTATGAGAAAATAAAATGTATTCTATTAGAATTTAGCAAACCTGTGGATGAATAAAACAGCCTTACATTGATTTATATGAGACGATATTGTTCAATGAACCTAGATTAAAATCAGTTAAGAAAACTTGGGGAAAGCTAAAATTATATGTGCATATGATTTTATCTTTACAAAATATTTCTCCAAGTCAATTAAATAGCTGTTAAGAATAACAAAATGAATGCTCTCAAAATTACATTGCAATTTAATACTTGTTTGAAAATATGAAAAGTTAATCTTAACATCTGGATTTCTAATTTTCTAAATAAGATGTGGTATGAGAAGATGACAGTCATTTGAGCTAATTTATCTTTTGGACTTAAGAACTTCATCTTTTTCTCTAAAAGTTCTTGGATGTTCCAATTGCCCATTTCTATGTAATATTATAACCTTTACATCAAGTTTAGTTTTCTTTATACAGATGGTCATTTGATAATGATAGATGAAGTGTGGCTGAATAAACTGTTAACAAATGGACACACTCATGAGAATTATAGACTGCACCATAACTTTACCCTTAAGCCTTCAGTATATTCTGTTACAATGTATACACATAAAACCGTATCAATTTGTATCTCTAGCTTACTAAATTAAAGGATATCATAATAAGAGTCTAAAAACAAAGCTATATATATTGGATAAAATGATAGTCATACTTAAATCCATAGATTTTACAACTAAAAGTACTAAAAAATTATTTGTTCCAGGTTTTACCCATTGAGATCCCCTCTGCTATATACTTGCAATGTGATTATCCAGCTTAATAGTTGATCTTCTCCAGTAAGTTCTCTTATTGGCAGAAACAGAAGGGATAAAACTTTATCCATAATGAAAAATATTGAGAAGCCACTTAATTTCAGCCATATAGCACATACTTGCGACAGGATTCAATAATGGATAACATTATAAGATAAAATCATACCCAAAATCTAGTCAGCTAAATCATAAAGCTATTAATGACACATAGCGGGATAAAAAGAAGGCTTTTAAAGGGCTTAAATAAATTACACTGACAGCATTGTTACCATCTTTGTGTTTCCCTGGTATGGCAAAAGGCACAGCAGACTCAGCTTTCTGTGCGCCTCTAAGCTATCTCACAAATTATCACAGGAATGGGAATTCATAAGCTCCTAAAATACCCCATCTAATCTTCTGATTACTATGTCTACTGGAACTGTTACTGTTGTTATTTTTAAAGGCCTGTTATCCTCTAACTCTACTGGATTGCCTAGTCTGGAGACGTACACATAACTGTATTTGCCAACATGCTATGAGTACTTTCATATGCCAGTCATTAAACTAAACACTTTTTGTCAGTCAGGAATGATTTTGTCCAAAAGTACCAAAAAACTCACCTAGGGGCTTAAACAAAAGGGTCATTATTTCTCTCAGATAACAAGAAGTCTTGAGTTAGATGGCTTTTAGTGATGGTTCAACTGCCTGACAATGTCAGAGTAGGTGTGCATGTGATTCTATTAGCTGTTCTCTTATGTTGGCAAGACAGTTGCCACAGCCAAGTTATCACGTCTCGTCTCGAATTTCAGCCCTCACTTCGCTCTCCCTCACTCATTTTAGTCATACTGACATCTTTATTTGGCATGTTTCCATGTCAAGGTCTTCGACTGGCTACTCCTGCTGGAATACTTTCCCCCCAGTTATTCACACATTCATACTCTCACTTGCCTCAGATTTCTGCGGTAAAGTGATTTTTTCAAAGCCTATCCTGATCACTTCATTATTATTGCTCTCCACCCTCCTCCCAGCATTCTCAGTGCCATTACAGAGCATTCATCACCTTTTCAGAGCTTATATTTTATGTCTTCCCAGCAAGCTCCATGAGATCCAGGGCTTTTTGTCGGTTTTAGTCACTGATATGTCTCATAATAGGCATGCACTCAACAAATGTATCTTAAATACATGAATGAATCTATTTTTAAGTCAGGAAAAATTGGGGAAAATATAGCATGAACTCTCTGTTTTTGTATAAAAAGCAAAACTTCTTACAAAAATATGCCAAAAGACTTCTCTAGGTTTCATGGCCAAAATAAGATTATGTAATCAACCCTAGCTAGAAGAAAAGGTAGGGTAGGGGTGAGAAAGAGGTGTGATGTTAGCTAACACAATCTCCCATGCAGTGTAACATATTATTACAGCTAAGTTTCAAAATCTATATTAGGTACTTTTATATATCCATTGACTAATGAGTAAATAAAAAATTAAGATTTTTAAGCAATGTGTCCAAGTCCCATAACCATTAAGAGTGGCAATGCTGGCATTTTAATCCATGCTGTCAAATTCCTAACTACATACTGCAAAGCAAATAACTTAATTTCTGTCCAAGTTTCTTAGTGTGCCTTCCTTTATGTCCTTTATACTTAAACTGTTTACAAATTTGAGGACCTTTTGTTGTCAGTTCTGTGGCCATGCAGGCATATTAAAATTATTTTCCCTTTTCTTCTTTGTTGGGATCACTTTCAATTTCATACTTGTACATTCTTTGAAGTATCTCTTTCCTCATGAGATGTTCTATTTTTTAGGATATCATGAAGACTGTATTTTCCTACTTTACATGCTGTCTAATTTTTACTTTAAGACAAATAATGCATTTTACATGGAAATTTATACAAATGGAATTATAAATTTAGAAGTGGGGGCAGGTAGTCGTGGTTGCTTGATCAACAGCCATTATTACATTAAGGTCTTCCAAAATCTTGAAGGTAGTATAATGTGAATGCTAAACTTGATCTGTACTCAATATATATATATTGCCAGGCCATCCTTTAACTGATAGTGGAGCCCTTAGCAAATCTTGGCTTTGTATGTAGGTATCAGTTTTTACTCACTAGTCTACTAGTTTATAACACGAATCTTCTCTTCTATATGGTTATCAAAATGCTAACTCCCCACCTTCCACAAAGCAGACAAAGCATTATTAACTGC
The DNA here is from genome assembly GCF_004115265.2 of Rhinolophus ferrumequinum. Taxonomy (NCBI): domain Eukaryota; kingdom Metazoa; phylum Chordata; class Mammalia; order Chiroptera; family Rhinolophidae; genus Rhinolophus; species Rhinolophus ferrumequinum. The sequence continues at coordinate 49,841,086 of NC_046288.1, forward strand.
TTATTACTCAAGAGATGATACCTCTTGAAAGCTCTTGATTTCTTGAAAACTCAGCTTTGCATTTCAAAGGATGTTTGCCATATCTATCCAGCATTTCTTTATAGTGTGAAGATTTTCAAACTATCTAATATTGCATATTTTCAGAAACTAGATGGAATGGAGAGTGTGGAAAGAGTGAAATGGAATGGAAGAGGTAAGAAGAAAACCAAAAAAGTGAATGCAATTGATGTTAACAGGGGAGGGATTTTCAGACAAGACCTAATCAACCGATATAGCAACAATAAGAAAAATAAAATATGAGAAAAAGATATTAGTTTTATATAAAAGACTGCTAGGAACAGAAGAAAGTAATTTCAGAGCAGTATTTCAGTTGGTGACACCTGAAAAATATTAATGTTACTTATTTGACGAAGTTAGTTGAAAATAGACACAGAGGAATCTCTTAAAGTAGGGGACACCTCAGTAATGGAATTATTGTACAAATTAAATAAAATAATTCGTGCAAATTCTGAGCCTCCTATTCTGTAGATGCATAGTTACTGTATCTAGTCATTTCCCTTCTTCCATGAGGAAATAATACATTAAAATGCAATAAGGCAAAAACTTCAGAAAATAGAATTCTCAGTTATAAACTACTGTGCAGGAAAGAGTTAACTCCAGGCCTGGGTTGCTCAAACTGCACACTTCCAAGAAAGGCCTGTCTTATGTGACTGACCCCCAGAAAAACTGTGGACTCCATAGCTCAAGTGAGCTTCATTGGTTGACATTTCTCACATGTTGTCACACACGATTGCTGGGAAATTAGGTGCATCCATGTAACTCCTTTGGGACAGGATACCTGGGACCTTGTACTTAGTTTCTTCTGGACTCCGTCTCATGTACCTGTTTCCTTTGTTGATTTTAATCTGTATCATTTATTGTAATAAATAGTAATTGTGAGTATAATAGATTTTCCAATTCTTGGGAGTTCTTCTAGTGAGTCATCAACCCTGTGAGTGGTCTTGTGGACCCCAAACACAACTACAAAATAGTATCGTATGTTTCCTAAAGTTATGATGACCACGCCACTCATTTTCCAGATGGATATACTTACTGGAGTGAAATGAGGCATTATTAATAGTTATGCACAGCACAAGGTAAAGGACAAGGATCAAACTGAGCACATTTCTATTAAGAAATTTTGACTGTAATGAAAACAGGAAAAAATAATTCAGCAAGGAATTAAATATTTTAAAAGGAGAGCCAAAAGTTTGGAACAGCCACTGTGAAAGTATTCATTGCATCAAATAGATAAGTAAATATAACTGAATTCCCAAACAGCAGTCAAGGCCTAATTGCATTTATGAGCATCAATCTGGAGTGTGTCAGACATTCCCAAGAAGTGGAAATTTATTCCAGAGGTCCTCTTCAATAAAGAAACTGAAGGGAACAAAGGGAGATCATGAGGATGACTTCAAATTCTCACCCAATTACTACATCCTGCCAATTGCCCTCAGATTTTCTCTCAGATCTATTTTTATGCATACATATTGCCACCTTCCCATTTTTGGGTCCCCACACTACAATACTCTAGAAGTCCAAGTTCTAATGTAGAATCAAATATTCTTTTATTATTTGTTTTTAAATTCTTTTATTATTTGTTTTAACATGCTCATTATATTTACAAAGTATAAAATAATTTTAAAAAATCACTTCGTTTATAAAATACCTTATGAGTTAGTTGTATTTACTTCCATCCCTTTTAAAATGAATATTATTTATTATTAACACATACAATTTTGTCTTAATATTTTTTAATGAGAGTACATTCTGTAGAAATTTTTATATACTCTTTTTCTTCAAGTAACATTTTACTAAAGGCATCTTATCAGCAGATCCTAAGTGTGCTTTAGAAGTATGTCCCTTAAATGGCTTTATTATTCCATCAGAATGAAACATTCAATTGCTTCTTTTTACAGATGAGAAGTTTGAAGCTTAGACAGGTAAATGACTTCCCCAAAGTCACAAAGCTAGTCATATTAGATTTAAGATGAGAAAAATAATTTCTCCAGATTTCTTGTTCAGTATTTCTTGACTTCATTTTCATTCACCCAACATAGTGCCTCTCACATCACCCTAAAATAATGATTATATCATACCACCTCTCCATTTTACAGCACTGGCCCCCAACTCCATAGAGAAAAATATTCAAACTCTTCACCCTCGTATTCAAGACCATTTAAAATCTAGCTTTACACCACGTTGTTTTGACTCATGTGTCCTCGTATGCCCTTATCCCATACCCCTTCACATTAATCATCTGTTCAAATTTAGCCTGTACCCTTACCCTAGAATATAGCATGTAAATTACAAAATCCAAAACTTAAGATACTTATTTCCCTTACCAAGATTTAACTTTCTCTTCTGTCATATATCCAAACACTAAAATCCTTCAGGGTTCTATTCAAATCCTGTATCCTTTACAAAGCCTTTTCCAACCATTCTAACTTCACTCTAATTTCTTAGATCTCTGAATTCCTAAAGCCTCTTTTTATGTTAATAGTAGAGTGTTTCCCTATTAGATGTAAATTATCTCAATTATTCATCGGTATGTCAATCACCCCTGCAATGCTGAAGAAAACTACTTCCATATTGACTAGCCATATTGACTAGACTCATTTTAAATTCATGAATACAAATTTCAGATGAGTTCCTTTTAAAAAAAAATGTAGTAAAATATACATATCATAATGTTAATAATTTTTACAATTTGAAAAACCACAATTTGGTGGCATTAAATAAATTTACAATGTTGTGTAACCACTGGTTTCAATGTCAAGATATGCGAATCCTCCAACTTTATTGTTCTTTTTCAAGGTTGTTTGGGCTAGTCTAGACCCCTTGCAATTCCTTATGAATTTGGGGATTGCCTTTCCCATTTCCATTTTCATGAAAAAAGGCTGTTAAGATTGCTAAGTCTATAGATCACTTTGAGAAGTATTGTTAAACCTTTCTGTTCATGAACACAGGTGGCAGCTTAAGATCTTCTCGGGTCTTTGCTAAGCCTGAGTCCTTCCCAGGGCAAGCCTCGTTGTTTTCTAAATCCCCTGAATGTGTGGCTGTTTCTGAATGTCAAAATAAACAAACAAACAAACAAACAAACAAATAACCAAACGCTGTCCTTTTAAATTTCCTAGAAGCTGCTTTAGCCAGTCGGGTTTAAAACAACAGTGACTTGCCTTTGTGCACCAAAATGATCAGAAATAATATGCAATCAGAACACAGAGCCCCAGTATTTGAAATACAAGGTCCTTATTGCCCACCCTAGCTTCAGCAACCCAAGCCATAAACATGTGTTGCCAACTCTACACCTGCCTGCCACGGGGCAGAGTTTAGGGGTTGGGTAGTCACTACTGCACTGAAGGATGAAATGGACAGATATTAACATCAATTTACCAGCCAAGCTTTCCTCTGGTGCTGCAGTGTTCAAATAGACTCCAGAGTTCCAAAACAGGCACTTCAGTTTCTGCCAATACAATTGTTGTCTAGATGGAGAGACAGATTCCTGGTGCTTCCTTCATTATCTTCCCTGACTTCACTCCTCATCAGATGGGTTCTAAATTCCCAAATTTACATATCTGGCCAAGACTTCTCTCCCAATTCCCAGACTCAGGCATCTAATTTCCACCTCCAGGGACTCTTCATGCTGCTACTCGATCATACCACTTCTGTCCGGTGTATGTTGTCTCCCTCTCCTAAATGACCATTTCATAACATCTGTCTTCTCAATCGCCCAATAAACCCCTCTGGTCAGCCAATTACAGTACTTTCTACATCAAAGAAAATTAAAGCAATCAGGACATTCCCACAGACCCCCATTACCAACTGCCTAGCTATGGTCATCTGCATGTCCATCTTATACTGCTGTCTGTTAACACAGATCCACACTCAAGACCATAAAAGCCAGGAGGTGAGAATCATTGAGGCCATTTTAGAAATCTACCTACCGCATTCTTGATGACACAGGAATATCCTGTGGCTAGTTTTGCTGACCATAATTTTTAAAACACCACTCTTGGTGAATGCATGAGAGTAGCTAGGTCAAATTACACAAACAAACAAAAAAGGTTAATTCAAGGTTTCTGCTTATCTTCATACTTCAAAAAAATTCTGTGTGCCGAGTTTTGAGGAAAAGGGTACACTTTTCCACTTTTATTATTTTCATTTTTCTAACAATTACCAAATAAGTATGAGTCTTTACCTATAGCTTCTCAAGTATAAAATATTTTGAAAATTTTGCAGAGAATGGTACATCATGTCTATTAGTAACTCAAGCCTGTCCTCTAACTATATACTATTAATACAACTGCAATCAGAGGGTAATATATAAACCCTGAAAAATATCCTACCTGAATTACAGGTACACGGAAAGCAACACAATAGTGCAGAGAGGGAAAACTATGCTCATATTGCATGCTTTAGTATTCTCTTCTATTGTCAGGATTTATCAATAGCTGCTCTAGAACTGAGTTATCTTTATTTACTGTGACATAAGCCCATTTCCCACAGACACACTGCATTTCCTTTCCCCTAGTGGTATAAATTGTCCATTACCTTAAAAAAATAAAGATATGCTTTATATTGCCTTCATTTCTCTTCATCTTTATTTGATGTTTAAAAAATATTTGGTTCTCACTCTATGTGTAACTAAATTTGACCAATTCTTTTCTTAAATGAAGAGATCAGCTAAATCTTTATATTAATTTATATTTACTGAGCTTCCTGAATATGCTGCAGAGTGGATAAAAGCTCTACATTTATATTCTTAAAAATGATCCTCTATGAAAGATGTGTAAAATCCATTCTCTTTTTATGGGTTCCTATCTTTATTTCATGCCATGTTCTTTGATTTTGAATGTTAAAAATTCCTAGCATAAGTCTTAGGAAACAGCCCAGTGAGCTATATTCTAAAAATGTAAAATAAATATTCATGACACCTAGAATAAGATTCACAAAAACAATGAAAAACCTTGACCATGACATGGGTTAGCCCTTCAAATTTGTGGCTCCTGTTGGACCGAGCAACATTGCCTGAGTATATTTCTGGTTGTTTCTAGCCAGATTTTTTTCCCCTCTCTCTCCTCTGCTGTTTTTTTTCTCTCCTTCTGTTTTTTTATTACTATTTTTATCTCTCTCTTTCTCTCCTTCCTCTCTCCCCACAAGAGTTATTTCAAATCTTCCCACCTGTTGAAGGACATAAATGAATCACTCAGTGGCAATTTGTGCCTTGGCATATTGTGAAGTTTTAATATTGAAAAAAATCAAAAGATGGACAAAATTATTAAAAGTGCAAGCAAATTATTCCCTCTTACATTCTTTATATAATTGATTCCCTGTACCTTTCAGAAAATGATTTTGCTTCTTATTTTAAAGAGAAATTAATATCTCTGAGGAGGAAGTCCTTTAATTTCGTTTCCTCCTCTCATTCCAAGAAGCACTGGAACATTTCTTTTTTTTTTCCAAAATAAATTTTTTTATTATTTTTTTAAAAGCCAAAGCCTCATCTGCTGGTTTTATTAAAATCTCAAGAATTGTTCACATTGCCAAAAGCAGTTCTTTGAATACAATCTGATGTGGGTTGTTGTTTTCTTCCTTGTTTGTTTAATTAAAATTGATTGGATCAATCCCTCTCTTGGGTATATACCCCAAAAATCTGAAAACATTTGTCTGTAAAGATATATATGCTCTGATGTTCATTGCAGATTTATGGAGCATTTCTACTATTTCTATTTTCCTCTTTTTAATTTCAGAGGAAAACTGATAGCAGAACATCAGAAAAAAAGTTAAAAATACTTTTTATCTGGTTGTATTTCTATGTGCTCATCACATTGCTTCCCTTTTCTATTATCCCATCCTCTTTGTGGAGATGCACTCCTCTTTGCTGTAGGAAGGGGCTAGAAAATAATCAAGGCAGCAAGCTATTATTGTAGATTGTAACCCAAACCAATCATTTGTAAGAGCCACTATAAGAATGCAACCTACCATTTGCAGGCCCCTTGACTTTTCGCTCAGCAGTGAGAACACCAGGTGAAATATGTGAGAAAACTTGAATTCATAGATATTTTTTTATTTCCACTGATTACAGCCATATGACATATAGTAACCATGAAGCTGAAAACTTGGTACTAGTCGTTTATTATAATTCAAGAGCATCCCTTCATTATCTCATCCTTTCATCTTTTTGTCATAACAAAAACCCTTTGAAAACTCTTCCCTGACCTTCCTACAAAATGAAGTTAATTATATCACAAGCAGCTCTTCTCCTAATTAAGCTTACTCCAAACACAAGTGTACTTTTCTCATTTTATTATCACTAACACTAGGATGAGGTACTCTAGTTGGCAATTAGGTTAATATTCTGCTACATGAGATTGATTCTCAGCTGCAATAGGGGCTTAACTCAGGTTTGTCGTGATCAGTAAACACTTTGCAAAGTAAGTCCCTCTTGAATATTCTTTATGACATTAAGAATTCAGAATTAACACTGTCCAGAATTCAGAGTTAATACTTTCTATATTTATTCCTAAACTAAATGCGTATATGTAATATACGTATATATACACGTATATGTATATATACGTGTATATATACGTATATACGTATATACGTATATATACACATATATTACATATACGCATTTAGTTCATACGTATATATACATATATACATACATCCCCAATACGAAACAGTAGATCTCCTGATTAATATTAATAATACTTTACGTACAATGAGACTAAAAACTTTCACTATTCAAAAAGTATCAAGTTTCCAAAACAAGTGTATTTATGCATGATTAGTGGTCAGTTCATTCTGTTTCTGTATAGTGTGTTTTTTCCTTATCATTCTTGTACATATTTTATAGGGGTGTAGATAGAAGTCAACAGGTTGAATAACTTGTGAAGTTAACATCTGTGACTATATCATTGGCCTTATCCTAGCCCCAATTTATCATATAGTTAAGAGCAAGGCACTTAATTTCTCTGACAATTACCTTCAATGAAGAAAAAAATCTGCATTACAAAGTCGTTGGTAAATATTGCTAATGAGATAAACTGTAAAAATTTAAGCAATTTTAATTAAAAGTATTAGTTATTATTTTCATACATCATTTGAAGATGTCAGTCTAGGCTTCAGGGGTTCTGAATTACTGGCCGTAAGTAATTTTAATGAGAATTAAAATGACATATTAAGAGGTGGTGACAGATATTTTAGAAAAGAATGATTTTAGTTTATCAAAGCATTTTAGGAGACCATTTGTGTGAGAAGAGAGAAACCCTACATGATGATTTTCAAGGAAAGTGGAAAAAAATAAGAGAGAGAGAGATAAAAGACTCTACTAGAAAATGAAAGATATTTGGCTCTGGCATTCTAGACAGAAAGGGACCCAATAAATAAAAGAAACAATAAAATTTTAGATTCGAAAACAAAAAAAGAAATTAGCAAGATGACAGAAAGCTGGACCTGCTAGGGAGGGCATTGCAAAAGACTTGGGAAAAATGCATGTGTAATATTTACATTTAAATTGTTTGCTGATGAGAAAGACAAAATACACTGGACAATTAAGGAGATATTTTATTGAGGTTACTGCATAAAAGATGTCATTAATAAGAAATGTGTCAAGGTAAAGAAAGGGGGCCTGAAGTTTTACACAGGCAGGAAAATGTGAGTCTCCATTATAGGTGTACCAAGAAAGGATAACGATTGGTCTCACATCAGAGGACAGGAAGGTCCTTTGCCATCAGTCTTTACCTGGTACACAAAAAGGTGGGGGATTTCTTAATCTCTATTGCTTTCCCATATTACAGGGCTCAAAAAAGGGGCGAGGGGGTGGGGAAGATGGTCAATAAATACTAATCATTCTCTGATAAAAACAAAACCTTTTTCATCACCTATCTTTAGTGCAGTCTGTTGTGCATGATACTTTGGGGCAACTAAAGAAAAGAGAGTTGAATTCTGCATTTCAGATTAATGGAATGGAGGCAGGAAGAAAAAATATAGGTAGTGAGATATAAAGCAGAGATCAAGGATTGAGCGGAAAGAGGAAATTAAAATAAGAGGTAGTCGGAAAGAATGTAAATCATCAAGAATCTTGAGCAATATTGCATGGTTAGGGAGTATGAAGGGTTGGATTTTTCAATGTATGTTAAAAGGAAGGTTGGAGGATGTAGTGATTTCCAGGTAATTAATATTTAGGCAATTCACATAAAACAAGAAAAATCAGGCACCCATGATAATCTCTCAGGGATGATGTAGAGAGGACATAAGCTTGAAACAGTAGATTGAACTATAGAGTCTTCAAAATTTCTTCCGAATTTGTGAGTCAACAATTCCATGGTTGGTATGTTAGGAATGGAAACAAAAGAGAATCAGAAAGAAAACATAATGCTAAGCATGTAAAGATGGTCATATTAGAAGAAAGGCTACTCTAACCCAGGTTCCTAACTATCTCTATATATACTTCATTAGCAAGGATCAGCGTATTAGTTTCCTATTGCTGCTGTAACAGACTACTACAAACATAGCGGCTTAAAATCATGAAAATTTATTGTTTTACAGCTCTGGAAGTCAGAAATCCAAAAACAGGTCTCACTGGGCTAAAATTCAGATATCTGTAGGGCTGCATTCCTTTCTGGTAGCTCTAGGGGCGAATCCATTTCCTTGCCTTTTCTAGCTTCTAGATATTGCCCACATTCCTTGGTTTATGACCCCTTCCAGCCAGCAATGGCAGGCTGAGTCTCACAACGTATTACTTTAATTCTCCCACTTCCCTCTTTCACATATAAAGGCCCTTGTGAATATATTGGACCCCCTCGAAAAAAAATCTAGAATAATTCCCCCATCTCAAAAATCATGATTAGCAACTTGTAACCTTCACTATCCCTGGCATGTATTATGGGTTGAGTTGTGTCACCCCAAAACATATGTTAAAGTTCTAACTCCAAGTACCTCCGAATGTGACCTTATTTGGAAATAGAGTTGTTGCAGATTAGTTAAAATGAGCTCATAGTGGAGTAGTATGGACTCTTAATCCGTGACTGGTGTTCTTATAATAAAATGAGACAAGCATACAGAGGAAAGAAAGCCATGCGACTATGCAGGCAGAGATTGGAGGTATGCATCTACAAGCCGAGGAACGCCAAGATTGTCAGTAAACATCAGATGCTAGAAGAGGCAATAAAGGATTCTCCTCTACAGGTTTCAAAGGGAGCATGGCCCCCTGCCAACACCTTTGTGGAAACTTCTTGCCTCCAAAGCTGTGGGACAACAAATTTCTGTTGTTTTAAGGCATGCAGTTTCTGGTATTTTTTTATGGCAGTCTTAGCAAACTAATACATGCTGTAACAGACATAATCACAGGTTCTGAGGATTAGAACATGGACATTATCGGGGGAAGGGGAAGGCATTATTCTGACTTACAGTCAGTGGCAAAATGATAAAAATAGAAGACATTTGCCCTCTAATTAAGAAAGAACAAGATAAATCTCTTTTTAAAGAAATGGAAATGATGGTCTTTTCTTCTTCTTCTTCTTCTAATTTATATAGTACCCTGAGGCTTTTATCTTCCTGGAACTTCTATTAAGATTTTTGGATCATTTAGCAACAATTTTAAACCACTGCTTTTTTTACTGATTTTACTATCAAGTGAATTAAGTGCTTACCTGTATAAGGCTACTTTAAGTTCAGTTTAGGAAAACACACAATTTAGATAAGAAATGTGCAGCCAAAGTATAGATTAAGCACTATGACAGAGACTAAGTAAACTGGGGTGAAAAAAAGGAAATAAAAATAGTTTCTACTCTCAATTTTAGGAGATTTTTTTTTAATTTATTGGGGTAAGAACAGTTAATATGAGATCTACTCTCTTAACAAATTTTAAGTGTGTAATGCATTATTGTTGACTGCAAATACAATGCCGTATAGATCTCTAGGCCTTACTCACTTAAATAAAATGTTATACCATTGATTAGTAACTCTCCATTTCATTTTCCTGTCTCTGGAAACCACCATTCCACTTTAATTCTATGAATTTGACTATATTAGATACCTCATATAAGAGAAAATGTAGAGTATTTGTCTTTCTATGACTGGTTTATTTCATTTAGCATGATGTCCTCAATTTTTATCAGGTCTCATATTGCAGAATTTCCTTCTTCTTTAAGGCTGAATAGTATTCCACTGTATGTAGACACCACATTTTCTTTAACCATTTATCTCTTGATGGATATTTAGGCTGTTTGCACATCTTGGCTATTGTGAATAGTTCTGTAATGAACATGGGAGCACCCAGATATCTTTGAGATTCTGATTTCAAATTTTTGGGTAAATAGCTAAGAAGTGGAATTACTGGATGATATGGTAGCTCTATTTTTAATTTTCAATTTTCTGAAGAACTTGCATATTGTTTTCCATAGCAACTGTACCATTTTGCATTGAAATCAACAGTGTGCAAAGTTTCCAATTTTTTCACATCTTCACCAGCACTTGTTATCTTTTTGTTTTTTGATAATAGCCAGCCTTACAGGTGTAAGGTGATATCTAATTATGGTTTTGATGGTCATTTCCTGATGACTAGTAACACAGATAATTTTTTCATATATCCATTGGCCACTGTATGTCTTCTTTGGAGTAATGTCCATTCAAGTCCTTAGCCCATTTCAATTGGGTACTCGGTTTTTTGGTTTTTGTTGTTTTTGTTTTTTTCCCCCCTATTTTGCTAGAGTTCCTTATATTTTTTGGAGATTAATCTCTTACCAAGTATATGGATTTTCTCCCAGTCGTAGGTTGCCTTTCCACTCTGTTTCCTTTGCTATACAGAAGAATATTTTGAAGACAAATTTAAATCTGTATTAATTGCAGCTAGTATCTAATAACACTCTCAGCGGTGGCAGAATTTCCTTCCTTTTCTTACTTTGAGAGAAATACGTATTTCCAGGCTTTCTGTCGGTCGACGCCACCAAGAAAGCATCGTTAAAGTCTCCCCTCCCACGGTCATCATATCTAAGTCAGACTCTTCCAAAGAGCCTGAACAGCTGCAGAAGCCCTTCATTGGAGGGTGGAGATTTGGAACAATGGATGAGAGTCTGAGGAGCCATTTTAAGCAATGGGGAACATTCACAGACTGTGGTGATGAGAGACCCAAACACCAAGCGCTCCAGAGGCTTTGGGTTTGTCACCTGTGCCACTGTGAAGGAGGTGGATGCAGCTGTGAAGGCCACACGAGGTGGATGAAGAGTTGTGGGACCAAAGAGGGCTGTCTCAAGAGAAGGTTCTCAAAGCCCTGGTGCCCACTGCACTGTGAGAAAGATTTTTGCTGGTGGTATTAAAGAAGAGACTGAAGAACATCACCTGATAAATTATTCTGAACAGTGTGGGCACATTGAAGTGATTGAAATCATGACTGACCGAGGCGGTGCCCAGAAGAGAGGCTTTGCTTTTGTAACCTCTGATGACCTTGACTCTAACAAGACTGTCATTCAGAAATACCATGCTGTGAATGGCCACCACTGTGACGTAAGGAAAGCCCCTTCTACGCAAGAGATGACTAGTGCTTCATCCAGCCAAGCACTGGAACAAAGTGGTTCGGGAAATTTCAGTGGTGGTCAAGGAGGTGGTGGTTTTGATGGAAATGACCACTGTGGTTGTGGAGGGAAACTTCAGTGGTCAAGGTGGCTTTGGTGGCAGTTGTGGTGGTGGAGGATTATAAATGATTTGGTAATGATGGAAGCAATTTTGGAGGTAGTCGAGCTACATTGATTATGACAATTACAACAATCAATCTTCAAATTTTGGACCCATGAAAGGAGGAAACTTTGGAAGCAGAAGCTCTGGTCCCTGTAGTGGTGGAGGCCAATCTGTTGCCAAACCACAAAACCAACGTGGCTATGTCGATTCCAGCAGCAGCAGTAGCTATAGCAGTGGCAGAAGGTTTTAATTACTGCCAGGAAACAAAGCTTAGCAGGAGAGGAGAGCCAGAGAAGTGATAGGGAAGCTACAGGTTAAAACAGATTTGTGAACACAGCCAAGCACAGTGGCGGCGGGGCCAAGCTGCTACAAAGAAAATGTGTTTTAGACAATACTCATGTGTATGGCAAAAACCTCGAGGACTGTATTTGTGACTAATTGTAGAACAGGTTATTTTAGTTTCTGTTCTGTGGAAAGTGTAAAGCATTCCAACAAGGGATTTTAATGTAGATTTTTTTTTTTGGCACCCATGCTGTTGGCTCCTGAATGTAACAGTCTGATCATGACGCTGAATAAATGTCTTTAAAAAAAAAAAGAAATATATATTTCCAAAGATCTTTTAACCCCACAGAGACAAAATGACTCTTCACATTTTTTTCATTGTCAGATTTATCTTTCTCCTTCTTAATAGAGTAGAATTAACACATTTGTCTTTTGAGATAAGCACATTCAATGATGTTCCCTAGTGACCAATCTTTATAGGAACATTAGGTTCAGAACTATTCTGCCCATACAAGTAGTAGCTGATAACAGAAGAAACAGGAGAAAGTGAATTGTGCAGCTGAAAAATGAGAGCTTTTCGCCTAACAGAAAGCTTTTTCCCTGTGAAAAGGATCTCATTTGCCTTATAGATGTGCACACCATTAATAAATATGCACACATACATACTTCAATTATGAGGAACATGTAGCTAAAATGCCTCAGGAAAAAAAAAACAGACAGAGAAAATTTTATTTTGCAACAGCAATGGAAAAGAAAATCAAAGCTATTGCCTCTCCTCTACTTAAAAAATATTTTACATTAATTTCAAGACTAACTACATACTAAGTTTTACAAATTGAAAACAAGAAATGCCTCAAGACAAAAAAAAAGTGTCATTCAAGAACTCTTCCATTTCTTCTGAAGTATTTTCATTTCCTTAGCTATCATTATCAGATGATAAAAGATATTATTCCTAAAATTATATGGCTAAAAAAGAATAATGCAGTCTAGTTTTTGCATAAATGTTAACATATCTGTTTTCTCACATAGTCAAAGCGTCCTGGTTAAATCTTGCTAATATTCTTTCAATTTTGACTCTCAGAAGACCTAACTGTAAATATAATAATAAATGTTATATTTTCAAAAAAATGGACACAAATCTTAATACAAGAAAATAATAAGAAGCTTTACCCAAAGAATGCTATGAAGACCAGCATATAATTATCTATAGAGTGTTAGTTACTTACGTGTACACATATACAGGTGATATATGGTAAATTTAAACATACTGCCCTGACTCCTTAAAACCTTGGATTTTAGAAAACAAGAGATTAATCATACAAAGGGAAGCTAAAATACTATAAAACAAAAGATTATTTAAATATAATTGAAAGGATTTTTAAATAAATTTTTGAGTATATTTAAATGTCAATACTATACATTTCTATTACATAGTTTACTGGATTTTAGGACAAGCTTTATCAGTTGGCATGTAACTGAAGACAAATACAGGACCTATAAGTAGGTGACCAAGTGTCCCAACTTGACCAGGACAGTCTTACTTTATTTATGCCTGCTGTCTGAAGTCATTAACAGAGATCCTTTCACTCTCAAAGTCCTTTGAGATGAGCAATAGTATAGTCACCCTATCCAAAATAATTAAATCAGGAAGGCTAAGACCCAAATGCATTGTGAAAATATTTTGTTACAGTTATAATTTTAAAAGTAAAATGTATATAGTTAAGATAGATACGTTATTTCTATCTAGTGATTTATTGACAGTGTATCACCACTTATGGATAGCAGAGCATTCTGCTCTAATCTGGCTCCAACTCTAAGTTGGCTTTCTTATCTACTTTGGGTCATTGAAAAGGGAAAAAATAGGTTGATAATAAGGGAAATAAAAATCCAATGGGAACGCACCTATCTGCTCAGAAATTCAAATTAAAGAAATTCAAGTCTACTGCTTTGGATGCATTACAGAGCAGGGAAGTGAGACAACCTGAAAATTAGATGATGGGAGTATTACAGTGATCTAGGAGGAAATTAAAGAATGTGAGGAGATGGAAATTCTTTAAATTCCAATTGTTTTTTTTTTCTAATTTTAACAGGATAGAGTCTATAAACAATAGATCAGTGCTCCTCAGTTTGCTACTCTGGAATAGTGAGCCATAAATATAGTCTATCCAAGACTTTCTCATGTCATTTAATAATGTCTTTCATTATATCAGTGTACAAAGTGTGGATAATTTTTTTATGTGACTATACCTACTATTTCACATTTGGCTACCCCATATGTCACATTGTATCTCTCACAAACATCAACCCAGACAAAAGTACACCTATTCTAGGCAATTAGTTACACAAAGCCAGGTTACGCTCAACCTTTAGCCCTCAGACTTAGACCTCAGTTGTTTTTTAATACTACAGGAATTAATATTTCTTTAGACTCATTTGATCTTTGGTTTTATGGCTTATTGAACTCAGCTTCAAAATTCAATTCAGGGTCTTATTCCCCTAATACACTAATTTCTGGTGTTCTAGAAATAGGTACTCCCTCTTCTACCTCCAGCCTCATGGAATAAACCCATGACCAGCCCGAACAGGAAAGAGAATTCACTCTGTATGATATTAAGCAAATGTTGGTGATTAATCATCAGCATTAATCAGTATGGATATTTCTTGACATCATTGTGTTCAAATTGTTTTATCTTTATCTTAGATGATATTGAAGTCACAGCTTTGAGTGCATAATGATTAAGGTTAAACATTTTTAATATGGTCTGCAAGGCCTACATGATTTGGCTCAAGCCCACTTTTCTACCCTTATTCTGTACCACCCTTCTCTACTCTCCATTTTAGCCATACTCCCTTTTTCTCAGTTCTTTAAATGTGCCCGGCTCAGAGCTACAGCACATAGTGGTGCCTCTGCCTGGATCACTCTCCAAAACCAACTTTCACAACAAACTGCACACATACACACAGTAAACTTCATAGACCTCAACTCCATTGGCACTAACCTGGGCACAGCTGTCCCTATCCTGAAGACTAGAACAGACCCCTTTTTAATATACTCTCACAGCATCCTTTACTTTTATTCATAGTATTTACTTTCGTTTGCAATTTTAAATGTTTGTGGAATAGCTGATGGTCTCCCTCTCCATGTTGTGACACATTAGGTCAGGGGAATGAATTTTTCCCACTACTATAGTTACCATATTCAGCACAGTGCCCTAGTACAAAGTAAATACACATCAATAATTGTTCTTTAGAAGGTGAAAGGATACAAGATTAGGATAGAGAACATGTTGGATGAGAGAATTAGTACCCAAGATAATCTTGTCAGACTAGAAAGGTGAGTGATATCACAAAGGAAACATAGCAGGAATAAAGTTGAGGTACTGCAGTTAGGACCAAAGAAACAATTGTACAAGAAAGAGTGGGAATAATTACAAGTATATGTATGTAAAAAAAATGATGACAGGATTTTTAATAATATAGTAAAAACTATATGTTTTTTCTGTCTGCTGTCTCTCTTGCTCTTTCCCCCCCAAGGAAAAAAAGAAAGTATGTTAATTGGTATGATGAACAGAAAATTCCATGGAGTCTCATTAAGCAGAGAACAAGGCCATGGCAAAGTTAAATCATCTGGACCTATCTTGCTTTCTCTTTTTCTTTGCTTCTTAGACATAGCTGCATGCAGACCAAGGGGTGGTAGATGATAAGTGGCAAAGGATAAATACAAATATATCACTTATCCTCCACAATAGTAAGAGTATTCAGGGCCCTGTTATAGTCTCCAGTTTAGTTTTAGTATTTTAAGTGCTGATGCTCTATTATAACTATCAACTTTTGTCCAATATTTGTGTTCAATTGACTAACCATGGAGAATATAGCTAACATAATCACATGGTACACAGACCAGGAATTTTTAAGAATGATTCTGAGGACTACACATAGTCAATAACAGAGGTCTATTCAATATTATCACTGAAGAGATATTGTAATCTTAAACTGAATTAACAAAGAGTCTAGAACGAGAATAATAAGACTTCATACAGAGCTACTCAGAACACTCCTGGTGTACTGCCTAATCGTGGGAACTTCACTTTATGTAACATACTGAGAAAGACAGAACATGTTTTGAGGCTGTTCCAGATTGTATTATTATTCTTAATTGTCTGCTGCCTTTTCTGTAAGAGGCTTGTAGGTCCCTTCCCTTTGCTATGTGACTTACAACACATCCCAGTGGGAGGTATATATTTTCCTATCCCATCAATATTAGATTTGAATGTGTGACTTGCTTTAGATTTAAAAAAAAAGAGTAAAATATATGAGTGAAAATGAGCAAATGATATATGCCACTTGTGAGCAAATTGTACACTTTTCCTCTATTAAAGGATTGGCATAACTTAGAGGCTTCTCCTTAAGCCTGAGTCCTAAAAGAAAAGCATATGGAGAAGAACTTCAGCAAATATACAGTTCACATATTATGTGAGTGAGAAATAAAATGTACTGTTGTAACCAAGATTATAAAATTATTTGTTATCACAGCAAAACCTAGAGAAAGTTGACTAAGAGTGTCACACACCCTGAATAACTAAAAACTTTGAGACCATTTCATATTAAGAATAGTTGAAGAAACTGGGATGTTCCATTTGTTAAAGAAAAAATGTAGAGGGACATTGTAGCACTCTACATATTTAATGAGTGGTCAAATATAACAGTAATACAACTGTTCTGTGTATTCTTACTTAGTGAAATTAAGACCAATAACTGGAAGCTTTAGGATAACCCATTTAGAGAGATTTTCTAACTTGCAGAGGTTCTCAAAAATAAAATTGGTAGTTTTAAGATGCTTGGAAAGTTTCCTGACTTTGGGAGGTT
Organism: Rhinolophus ferrumequinum; assembly: GCF_004115265.2. NCBI lineage: Eukaryota > Metazoa > Chordata > Mammalia > Chiroptera > Rhinolophidae > Rhinolophus > Rhinolophus ferrumequinum. Next base: position 49,857,955 of record NC_046288.1, read on the forward strand.
CAAATAGCTTATTTTAAAAGAATTCCAATATTGGTTTGGTCAATAGACTATTAGCCCTACTTTTTTAAAATGCAAAATTTATAACAAAATATAGTCAACCAATTATAGACCTTTTTCCAAAGAACCAGTGTCCATTATATGTTGGTTTCTTCCCTTCATTCTGTTCTTATAAAATCAATACGAACAAGAATTGGTACAGAGAGGAAAGATTCCTTTTAAATAAGTTATATGTTTCCAAAATTAAGTCTAAGACTGGGTGTAGCAGTCAAATATGTAATACCATTCACAAAGTATTACCATTCACAAAGATTTAGATTAAATATTTAAAATCAAGTAATTAAAATTTAAATTATAATAGGAAATTACAAATATAAAATTGACTTTGTTCCAAAATATTATTCAAAAATAAAACAGCCTTACTAATGAGCACACAGAGATTTATAAAATGATCCTCTATTGTGTGTGCAGAATATGATTTCTACTTCATTTATGAGTTTATGGTGTGTTTGTAGGCATTAGCATGACAACTGATAGGAAATTTGAAGATTTTCAATTTTTCCATCCACTATAGAATTTATTAAAAATTTTTAATATTAAAATCAACCAACTTTTTAATTAAAATTTAATGAATTACATACATCTTCAGAAGAATGTTCATGCTTGCTTTTATAAGAAAAATAACTATTAAATAAGTTTTCTTTTAGTATTTGTTTTCGTCAAACAAGTAAGTTCAATGCCATCTTAAATAATTAACATGTTTGTGGCTGCCAAAATCTGTTTCTTCTCTATCTTCTAGATATTTTATATTCAATATTAGTTATCATAAGACATAATGTTTAATTTTATCATACACTGTATTTTTTTAAGTAGCTAGTACATAGTCACTTAAGTAAATATTCATTAAATTTCAATAATACAAAATCACTATAAAAATCAGTATTTTAAGAGTGTGAAAAATATCTCACTATCACATCTGAAATCTCAAAATATCCACCATGAGCAACTGTAATACATTTTTGGACACTCAAGAAAATTGTTTTTCAGCTTCAAGTTTAGAAGATCAGTGATTTTATTACCTAAAAGGCAAATGAAACTCAGCTGTTGATTATTTGAGAAAAAGGCTTTATAGTGTTTATTCTGCTGCTAATTATGTTTGTCTTTTCTCTCTGTTAAAATGTTGACTAAATACCAAGTACAATGTATTCTTTTAATCAGTTTTTCCAATTTATACCTAAAACAAACCCACAAAAGAGTGTAGTAAATAAACCAGGGACAGTTTGGCTTTATTTTCCCTTCTTCTAGTTAATTTTTTTAAAGTTTTTATCATTTATTCTCAATGATTACCATTTTGTTTTGTTGAAAAAAATTTTTTTAAGATCCTAAATATCTCTGACAAATATGACAGTATGTTTCAATAATAAACTGTAGCTTCTATTAGAATTTAAATTTTACAGTATTTGCTATACATAAGTACAAAAGAAGGGAATAAATCTTACATAATTTATGTTCCCATGTAGTTTTTGATTCATATTTAACTTTCATAAAATTGTAACTTTGAAAGCAATGTTCCCAAAAATTAGTTACCTGTTTCGTTTTCAAAATTAGGAGATAACTTTACATAATGAATGTTTGAATGTTTTAATTGTTTGTCCATATTATAACATATCCTCAAAAGAATTTTAATTTGGCCTTTTCCTAGAAAATTGTCATTTTAGAGAAAACAAAAAGTAACTGAAACTCAATAGAGGTTAAGAAAGAGTCAAAGGATGAGAAGAGAAACTCAGGAATAATAAAGGTAAACCACTGAGGCAACTGCTCAATTCCAGGCTTATACGGATGACTTGCTAAGCCAGTGACTTTTTAGACACGATGCAAACACAGGCTGGAAGTGGATGGGTGTGCACAATTAGGCATGCTCTCTTCCACCGTGGCCAATAACAGAGCACGCCTGGGTTAACCCGCTGGAGAAGGAGAGCACACGGAGCAGATCTAAATTGACCCAGTTGTCTCAACAATGGCCAGTCTAGATTATCCAATAGCCTGCTGCATCCCAGACATGTGAGCCAGCCCAGCTAAGATCAGTCAAAACCCCTGCCAACCCTTATCTGTCCCTGAAGCAGTTTTAGGGCAGTTCATTACACAGTAAAAGTAAAAAATAAATAATAAGTACTACCAGATAGTTTGTAATTATTAAGTACAAATTTTGGATATTCTGAAGTATAATTGATATCCTAACTAGAAGAAAATAGACCAAGCATAACACTTAAATCCTAAAGGAGCCTACCTTCATAACATAAATGGCTAAGAAAATCTTAGTTTCAAACATACTTTTTAAAAATACATATTCTTATATTGTCATACATTTGATCACATCTATTTATATATGTATTAGAAATTAGAGACAGTATGATCTAGATCAGGGGTGTCCAAACTGCGGCCCGCGGGCCAACTGCGGCCCACAATCCATTTTTAATTGGCCCGCAGCAAATTCCAAAAATATATTTAGTTTACTTAAATAAACCAGGTGAGGCAATACGTCCTTCACCTCGAGTGAGTGGCCCGGCTGTTGGTGTATTTTACCGCATATGGCCCTTGGTAAAAAATGTTGAAAAAAGTTTGGACACCCCTGATCTAGATGAAAATCATGCATGGGCTTTGGTTACCTTGTCTCTGTCATTTATTTGTTTATTGTTAGCTACTTATTTATTATTGCCATAGGAAAATAATTTAAACTTTCTGCATTCCAGTTTTCTGTCTGAAAATTGGGATCTGATATTTCTTCTCAAAATTAATATCAAGGATTGAATGAAATATTACAGGCAACCAAGTCATTCATTAATTCTTTCATGAATTCATTTCATTCAACAAATATTTATTGACCATCTACCATGGTCCAGGAACTATTTTAGGTGCTGAGGCTATGGCAGTGAACTAACTAGACAAGGTGCTACCCTTGATGGAGTTGGCATTCTAAGGGTAGCAGACTGATAATAAGCAAATGGAGATGTAAATATTAAACAAGTGACATGAAAGAAGTGCCACAGGTAAAATAAAATGAAGTAAAGAGAGTGTGAGTGCTCAGTGTGGGTTGTCAGGAAAGACAACCTGAGATCTAAACAGAAGTAAGTTGAGATCTAAACAGAAACCTGAAGGAGGTGAAGAAGTGAACCATGTGGATGTTTGGAGGAAGAACATTACAGGATGGAGTTCGTTTGGCAAATTCAAGGAATTGTCATGTGCCTAACGCTCAGTGAACAAGGGAGAGAAGAGATGAGTTCAGAGATGCAGCGGAGGGAGTTCTGAGATGCTGATCCTCGGAGGCCGTAATAAGGACTTTGTCTTTTACTCTAATTAATACTGGAAGCTATTAGAGGCTCTGAACAGAGGAGTAACATGAGAAGAAGCAAGAAAACTGGTTAGAAAATGCTTGCAAAGATCCAGCTAAGATAGCAGCGTGGATCAAAGTATTAGCACTAGAGGAGATAAAAAGTTGTTGGAATCTTGATATATTTTGAAGATGGGGCCTACAGGATTTGCCTAGGTTTGGGGTTGAGAGAACCAGAAGAATCAAGGATGAAGTTTCTCGTCTAAGAAAAATGAATAGTAGAATTGGCATTATTGAGATGGGGAGGACAGTTAAAGATCAGAATGCAGGAGGCAGCGGTGGGGTGGATCAGGTATTTGGTTTTCGACACCCTTTTTTTGTTTTTGTTTTTGTTTATATTATGATTTGTTTTTGAGAGGTCTGTTAACAATCCAAGTGAAAATGTTGAATAGGCACCTGGATATACAAGTCTGAAGTTCAGGAGAGAAATATAGGCTGGATATACACATTTGGAAGTTGAACACTAATAATAGCAGGAATGCCCTAAGGTTCAGCTTTAGAGTTGGTTTTGAGGTCAATTCTGTTATTTAACTTTGGAAAAGTGAATATACTAAATGCTGGCATTATTTCTGGTACTTGTGATCGTGAATGTTACCATCAGATCCTGTCAGCATCACAACTGTAGTAAAATCAAAGAATTCTGTATCGATGTCAGGCCAATCAGGAGAGACTGAAATCACACGGTGGTTTAAACAGGGAAAGGTGAATAAAGAACTATTAATTATAATAAGAGAGTAACTCTAGGATATAAGAAAACTCTGTACCATGCCCAAAGGCAAAGGGAGAGTCCCAAGGAAGGACAAACACAGCAAGGAGGCCCTCCTTCCTAAGGGTGAGTTTCAAACCATTGTGGGGAAGGTGTCCTTCAGACTATTGCATAACAAAGAAGTTAGCTGACTTTCCCAGTCCAGAGCTGCTCTGTAGTTGGTGGGAGGCTGGAAGCATCCCTCTAGAGTGCAGGAGGAGATATAGGTGGGACCTAGGTGAGCACGCAGGCACGTGAGCACGCAGAGGGCATGGGGGTTCTGATGCCCCACAGGGCTTTGAGCGCAGTGTCTGTGAGGGAAGCCCCTGCAAATGGCCAGCATGGAAAGGGAATGGAAGACACAGGGTTACAGACTCACTGCAGCCAGGAGGCTGCGCAGTGGAAGTGCAGAGGGAGCAGGGGCCTTGGGGTGGCAGGAGGCCTGGAGCAGTGTCCAGTCGGGAGGGTCGTGAGCATTGTGTTAACCCCACAAGGCACGACTCATATCCACTTTACAGGTGAGAAAATTTAGAGAGAACGTATTGGGTAAGGACCTGCCCAGGGTCACCCGACTAATAAGTGGCAGAGCTGAGATTCAACTCTGAGAGTCTGATTCCAAAATCTGTTCTCTTACCCAGTTCATTACTCTTCCTCTCCATTGTCTATCCATTCAGTCTCCTAACCTTATTTTCTACACCCATTAATCATAATTATGTTTCTATTAAATTTTCTTTAACCCCAGTAACGGTAAAGGGGCTGATCTCTAAACAAAATAGTATAGAGAGATGAATGGATTAGCAAGAGAGGAGTAAGGAGTATGAAGTTGAGATCTGCCGAGTGTGTGGAGGAAGTGGTGTTTAATACAGTCCTGGAATGATGGCTGGAATTTCAAAAGGAAATGGGGACTGAAGGATATTCTGTATAGGGAAGAAGAGCACTTTTAAAAGCATTCAAGCCATTAGTGTCTACTATTTTAATAAAAGTAAACAGATAAATCAAACATAGAAAAATCTCTGAAATATCTCCAAAGATAATAAACGTTCTTTATTATTGTTGTTGTTATTTTTCAGAGTAGTGAAATTTGGATAGGCAACACTGTATACAACTAAAAGAACACTGACGTGCATGCCAAAAATCCTAGAATTCCGTGCTGGTTCTTCTCTTTATTAACTTTAGGCATAATAGGAGAATAAGGTCAACCTATGCTGCCTACCTCACAAGTTTAATTTGAGAATTAAAAGCATTGGTTTTTCTTTCAGCATGTTGAAAACTATGAATTGCTATACAAACATAGGACTCATTAGGCTTAATCACCATCATTATATATGAGCACAGTAAATAAAGGGTAGAGGATGATCACACTGCACTTCACACTGAAAAATTGATCCAGGAATAACTCCACAAAAATGCAGGAACAGATGTTCCCACTTAGCCAAAGGGGAAGTATTATTGACCCTTCAGCAAATATTTTATAGTTAAGTTGTAACAACTGCCTGTATGGCTTTGTCACTTTTTTGCCCTGTCAATTTTGAGATGAAACTATATCACAAAATAGTCTCTTTTTAAAGATCAAATTAAAAGGTGCCATTCAGATTGTACTTAAAAAACTGAACCAAGGAGCAATTTAATCATGTCTCCCAGGCAGCACAATACTGAGTCAAAAATCCCACTTCCAATCAGCGATCTCCCACATAGACTCTGTACTGTGAGTAAAGTGGTGCAGGTTCCTTGTCCTGTGTGAGATTGTCCCAGCCACATTGCTATACCAGGTGCTACTGGCTCTAGGAAACACAGAAAGGACTGTAAAATCAATGAATGAGCAGCTTTCAGTTTCTTTCTTTCTGCATATAAAAGCTACTCCTTGATTGGTTTTACAGTTAAATGTAAAAAAAGTATTAACCCCTATCTTTTTGTTCACTAAAAAGATATAATCTGTTAACTTCTCTACATTTCATTATTTTAGACTAAATACTATTGACCCAATGCTTGCTTTAACTAGGATAAAAATGATCTCTCTTCAGTTGTGATTCTTAGTGGATTTACCATTCTCTTTTATTTTTTATATTATGCCTCTGGTGGAGTATCAACCTAAGATATCAAATTACTATCAATTTTCTGCTTTTAGAAGCTATCCGCCAAAGATGAGGATTATATACTCAATCTATGACCTATTCCTTATTTGTAAAGTCAAAATTTAATTGCATAAAATTAGGTCAAACATGGTAAAATAGCTCCATAATTTGGGTAATTTCCTATGTGTCAGAGATTCCATTTTTAGTAAAGAACTGTCTGCTACTTTTCCTGAACCAAATTTTCTTGATTCAGTTTACACTGCCTGTGCCAATTATGTATGACAATAACATTTCACTATTAGAGATTTAAATAATGATGTCAATCTTACTATAGCGATGTTGTGATATTGTATATAGGGAAAATATCACTAGAGAAATTAAGACACCAAGATATATTGCCAATAATGTTTTCGTTCATTATCTCTGAATATATTTTTTGTTCCAAATACAGTAACTATGAATGGTTTAAGTTAGTGCTATATCGAATCAATAGGAATATAGCAGAATCTTGACTCTGGAATATCTTCTTGCCTTATTATTCAGTTATTCGTGTTGTTTAATATTATATTATAAAAATAATAAGAAAAATATATATTTCTAGGTCAAATAATTTGGATTTATATAATCAATTGCAATGATTAAAGAGAACTATACAATGAGTTAAATAATCTATGAATGAATCCTTGTTAGCTGCTTTATGGATGTACTTATTTAACCATATTTCCTTAAAGTAAAAAATTTAATGACTATATATCCTGCTATTTTGTTTATATCTATATCCATATCCATAATATAGCTTCTGAGAAAGAGGAGGGGATATATATATAGTTTTTTCCCCATAAAGTCTATAGTTGGGAAGAAAGACCAATAAGCTAAATATTGGGAAACCTAGATTTTAATTTTGTCTCTTTCTTTCACAAGCTATGCAATGGTTTGAACGTCCCTCAACCCTTGGGCTTTCACATTCCTGATTTGTAAGTGGAAATTGGATCTGATGATATATACAGTCCTGTTTACCTTGCAGATTCTACAATTCCATGAATTACAAATATATGTCCAAAGCCTTTATCTTGCATAGATAAAATTCACATTATCTCTTTTTTCTTTCACTTTGATCAAAGATGACTAAAACTGATAAAAGCAAATTTGCTAAATTCTTTATCATGACAAGGCATTCCATCAACTCTCAACCAGATGCCTATCAAATACGGTATCTTATTTAACAGTTCACCAGTTACAATCTTAACTACCATATAGTGTTCATGAATGAAACCTGTATTATAGTTTACTCCACACTATCCCTGTTTATAACTTTATCCCAATAATATATATGGGCCTTAGCAAGATTGTCCTATAACATGTGAACTAATTTCATTAATATTTCTAATAACAAATTTGAAGGAATGCATACAGCCAACTTTTCTATTAGTAGTTCATTAGAAGACTATTTTGCAAATAGGATTAACTTTCTTCCCCTAGATGCTGATAGTTGAACTTGACTCTGTACCACAGAAAACAATTGAGATACTCAATGATGGTATTTACAACATTAATCTTAATAAATAGCAAAGTGAGATACACAAGATAGGAAAATTGTGCTCTTTATTATGTCATTTCATGCAATTAGTTACAAGAGCTACTAAAATGTAACATTATGATAGAGAATATCTTATTTTTCAAAACCATAAATAGCACTGCTAAACAACAAAGGGGAAATGGATGAGAATTCTTGTGTGAATTACGTCCATAAATTCTGATAAAATTATTCTAATTCAATCTTTCTGTAATGCCTCAAAAGGACAATCACCTATAAAAATGTTTCTTAATGAACTCTGCCTGAGATGCTTTTTAACTTTCTGATAAAAGATAAAATATTTTCAATGTGAAAAATAGAGGCACTACAAAGGTATTATTTGCTGGAACCTGCATAGATAACAAAAATATATATCTTTTAAAATACAAGCAGCATAATTTTACTAATCTTTAAAGTAGTTTGTAATTGTGCTAAATTATATAATATTTTTCCAGTAAGAGTTTTCTTTTTAATTAATGGAAATTGGATGAAAATAAAGCTTAGCATATGTTTAAAAATTGTTCATCTACATAGTATCTTAAACAGAAGGTATTGTGAAAAGCAATTCCTGTTGTTTATTATAACATAAAAATGTAATTCATCAGGGCATCATGATCTGTCCATTCATCAGTCTATTTTTGAGAGGGTTTCTCTTAAAGTACTACCATAGATTACTCTTAACAACATAAAAAGAATGATTTTAAATCATTGTATAAGATTTTCCATGCATTTTCTATTTTAAGTTACACTATAATTTGTAATAAATATATTATATATAGGTTTATATTCCTACAAATGAAGAAGTTAATGACTGGAATAGGAATGGATTTCTTTTTTTAAAAAGTTTGTGTTCAGATGCTCTGGTGGTTATAACAGAAAGACAAATGTGAAGGAGAAAATTGAAGGGTAAAAGAAAAATATGTGTATTAGGGTTTTAAAAAATAAAACACAAGAACAAAACAAAACCAACAAACAATAATTTCCCCCACCTGGCACCAGACTTTTCTTAGAAAGAGAACTAATTTACATTAGAAAAATACTTTGATTATTAGCTGCTTGGAGATGGGAAATGAAAATTCAATGGGCATAATCTTTATGAAGACAGTAAAACTAACACAGAGCAAAATTTAATTTGATAATATTTTGTTAAAGATTTTTGGGTGTGTTCATGAGAGATACTGATTTGTAGTTTTCTTATATTGGAACGTACCTGTATGCCTTTGTTATCCAGGATACTCTGGCCTCATAAAAAAGAAAAATAATACTCCCATCTTTTCCATTTTCTACAAAAGTTTTTGTAGTATCAATATTTTTTGTTCCTTAAATGTTTCTGCCTGATATTTTCTTGTCAGATGGTTTTAAATAAGAATTCAATTTCTTAGGTAAATATTGTCCTGAACTATTGAGATTTTCTATTTCTTCTTGAGACAATTTTGGTAATTTCTGTCTTTCAAGAAATTTATCCATTTCATCTAAGCTGTCAAATTCTTTGGCATAAAGTTTTTCATATTTTATTATTACCCTTTCAAAGTGTGTAGAATATGTAAAATGTCCAATTTTTAATTTCTGATGTTACATAGTAGTTTTTTATTAATTCAATTTAAAAGTTTTTATTGCTAGTATATAGAAATATGGTTAGGTTTTCATGTATATATTGTATCTTTTTAATGCGTGTCATCTATATTGATGAGTCTACTAAAGGTTTATCAATCTTACTAACTTTTTACAATAACTAAGTTTTGTCATTATTCATTGTCTGTTTTTCGTTCCACTGAGTTTCAAGCCTTTTTTCTTTTCTAATATGAAAATTAAAATAAAAACAATTGATTGCAATATGGTATATTAGAAAAATACCTCATTTTGGAGTTAAGATAGACCTGGGTTCTAATCTCGATGCTACTAGTTACTATGTTACAATTTTCTTGGTTACTTCATTAATAAAATGGAGAAAATAATACCTGTCTCAGAGGATAACTGACAGAATTAAAAGCGGTAAGAGGAATGCTTAGCCTTAGTTATTTTAATTATGGGATTTAAATAAAATGTGTCACATTTAAAACTAAAATATTCATGTATCAATTATCTTAATTCTTATGCTAATCAAAATGTGGTGCAAAAGACAGCATAATTCATACAGCATTCACAATATTATTTCATCAACAAAAGCATAAAATTTTCCAAAACCAAATATTTTTAAAAATCTAAGAATAATTTGTCTCCTATTTCACACTATTTTGCTTCCATTAACAAGGGAAAGTCATTTTACCATTGTTACATTCTTTTTTTAACCCACATTCTACACCATCACTACATCTGTAGGTAATCAAATGTAAGCACCATATACTATAATCACTATATTCAAATTTATTAATTTTCAAATGCTCAAAATATGAATGATTATATAAAAACTCTTATATAAAACTAAAATTAAGTCTCACAGTTTTCTGGTGAATAAATTAAAATTTTTACAAAATATTTCAAAAGATTTGTTTTTATTGTTTTCAGGTGAATAAAGCAACTTAATAGTTAGACATTTATACCAGAGGATAATGGGGGAAGGGTGTGGTAGATGAGGGTAAACAGGGTCAAATATATGATGATGGAAGGAGAACTGACTCTGGGTGGTGAACACACAATGTGATATATAGATGATGTATTACAGAATTGTACACTTGAAATCTCTGTAATTTTACTAACCATTGTCACCCCCAATAAATTCTAATTAAAAAAACCAGACATTTACACCCCTCACAAATTGATAACCCCCCCCAATCTACTACTCCTCTGACATTGTATATAGCTGTTATAATACCATTGATTACAAGGTTGGACAATTAAGTTCGTGAACTCATCCTAGAAAAAATGCTACATACCTCATTGCTGAATATCACTACAGTTATCTTTGAAATACTCCTCTTGGGAAGCTATGAACCAATGCCAGCACCTAGTCCACCCTTCAAAGCAATTTTGGATCTTTTACTGGAATGGCCATCAGAGCTGCCGTTGTATTACCCTTGATGTCCTGAATGTCATCAAAATGTCCTCCTTTCAATATTTCCTTTATCTTCGGGTAAAGAAAGAAGTCACTGGGGGCCAGATCAGGTGAGTAGAGAGGGTGTTCCAATACAGTTATTTGTTTACTGGCTAAAAACTGCCTCACAGACAGTGCTTTGTGAGCTGTTACATAGTCATGATGCAAGAGCCTTGAATTGTTGGCGAAAAGTTCAGGTCATCTAACTTTTTCACTCAGCCTTTTCAGCACTTCCAAATAGTAAAGTTGGTTAACTGTTCGTCCAGTTGGTACAAATTCATAATGAATAATCCCTCTGATATCAAAAAAGGTTAGCAACATCGGTGCAAGAAATTCACGAACTTAATTGTCCGACCTCATAAGAAACTGGTACAGTTGCATTATCTTGCATGTGGATGTCCAGCACCATTTACTGAAGGGATGATCAATTCCCCATTGTGTTTTTTTAGCACACTTGTCATAAATTACCTAACTATATATGTAAGTTTTGTTACTTTTTTCTGAGCTCTCTATTCTGTTCCATTCGTCTATGTGTCTGTTTTAATACCAGTATCATCCTGTTTTGAGTGCTATAGCTTTATAAGATAGTTTGAAGTCAGAAGTGTGACGACTCCAGTTTTGTTCTTTCTCAAGATGCTTTGGCTATTCAGGGACTTTTGGGATTCCATATAAATGATAGAATTGTTTTCTCCATTTCCGTGAGCATGTCATCAAAATTTTGAGAGGGATTGCATTGAATTGTAGATTACTTTGGATAATATGGACATTTTCACAATATTAATTCTACCAATCCGAGAACACATGATATCTTTCCATTTATTTCTGCCTTCCTCAATTTCTTTCATTAATGTCTTATAATTTTCAGTGTACAAATTCTTCACTTTCTTTGTTAAATTAATTCCTAAGGTTTTGTGTCCTTTTGTGGTTTTTTTTGGATGCTATTATAAATGGTATTGTTTTCTCAATTTCTTTCTTTCTTTCTTTTCTTCTTCTTTTTTTTTTTTTTTTTGGATAGTCCTTTGTTTTTTTAAATAGAGTTTTTCAGTGCTTATAAGTTCACAACACAACCTGGACTGTGCACCTTCTTCCCATATAGTCACTGGTGTAAGAAAGAAAGAAAAAGTTACAAATATAATAAGTGTGAAAAGATAGAAAGGGATGCAGGGATAGCATTCAGAAAGAAAAATATTTTACCTTATTTCAATTTATTTTATATGATGAGATTTCTGACCTTTTCAGAGGTTTTTATTTTAGAATATATATAGATCTATACCTATATCTGTATCTGTATCTTTATCTATATATCTATATCTACACAGATATAGATACATAGATATAAATATATACATATATCCAATTGTATTACCGTGTTTCCCTGGAAATAATACCAGGTCTTATATTAATGTTTGCTCCAAAATATGCATTAGGGCTTATGTTCAGGGGATGTCATCCTGAAAAATCATGCTAGGGCTTATTTTCCAGTTAGGTCTTATTTGCAGAGAAACACAGTAGTTTTCTATTGTTGCTGTAAGAAATTACCACAAATTTGGTGGCTTAAAATAACACAAATTTATTATCTCACAGCTCTTTAGGTCAGAATTCCAGTTGCCCTGGCTTGTTTCTCAGCCTCTGTCTCACAAGGCCGGAAAAAATAAATAAATAAATAGTGTCTGCAGGGCTGCTTTCTTTTCTGGAGACTCCAGAGGAAAATCTACTTCACAAAACATTGAGCCTTTTTCCAGAACTCAGTTCCATACAGATGTAGGAGCCCTCATTTCTTTGCTGGGTGAGGGGGTCATTCTCAGCTTCTTGAGGCTGAATGTATTGTTTTGCTTAAGGCCCCCTTCCTCCACCTTAGGGCCAGCAAGTAAACGTAAAATCCATCTCACATTTTAATTGTCCTCTTCTTCTAGCTTCTGCTGCATCTTTCACAGACTTTTCTGCCTTCCTGTTCCAATTTTAAAGGCCCATGTGATTATCTGATAATCCAAGATAGTCTCCCTAATTTAATGTCACCTGATTAGCAATCTTTAATTCCATGTACAAAATCCCTTTGCAATGTAACAATAATATATATTCACAGGTTCTAGAGATTAAAGCACAGGTATTTTGGAGGGATGAGATTGAGGGATGGGAAGGCATTATTCTGTCTGCAAAACCTTTGATTAATGACAATGAGTTATTCAGCATTCATTATATTCTAAATATAGCAGTCACTCAAGTTCTACAAAATTTTTGCTTACTCTCTAAGTAATCTTGAAGTACAGTTTATGTTCCTACTCTGAAAAAGCAAATCAGACCTTTGAAGGTGAATTTACATTATTTCTTACTGACATAAGTTCACTTCAGTTGGTATTTAATAAAACCTTGTGGTTGAAGTATGAGAACTGCCCTGAAAAGGTGCAGTGAGATAGAAAACTGTTTTTCTGTACCTTTTCCTACCCAAAGAGAAATTCACAGTATAGTTCAAACATATAGGAATTGTTACAATCTCTGAATGCACGTTCCCTGCAATGAATTTAATTTAATCTTTACAAAATAACTTGACTGGAAAGTACAGTTCAGGAGGCTATACTGAACACTGAATTTCATTTATAACAAAATAAAATGGCTAAGAGTACAACTATTATGCTTACTTCATACTCTGCGCTGATGTTATGACTTTATGTAACACCATTTTTCTGCCTAGGACTGAATGCAATTTAAAGTTGTCAAAACTACTTTAGAATACAAATTATCTCTATGAAATATCGTTTATGTCACATTGAAGTCTCAAGCTGATAGTTTCTCTTCTAAACCTTTCACAAATACAGTAATCTTATTATATTCAATTAAGAAAGATTAGGCAAACTGAAATACCTCTACTATCATCAGGATACAAATCACATAAGTAGAACTGTTGTGAAATTGTCTAGTTAGTAATCATATAAAAACTGTTTTTGGAAAGGGGACCTCAAATTCAGCAGCCTCTTTATTGGGCAAATATACATATTATGATGCATAATAATTGTGTGAATTTGTTTTTTTTCTAAATAGACATGTATACCAAATGTACAACTTTGTTCATCAATACTAACCTTTAAAAAAAACTACATTCGTATCACATATCACATTTCTAGAAAGAGGATTACTTTGCTAATTGTGTCAAATGTATGTTAAAATTTAACTAGTCTAGAGACATTATAGTAAAGAATAAATAGCTTTCAATACTGTCGTAGTGAATAGAGATATGATATCAACTCTAAAATTGACAGAGTTACTGAATAGCTGGAAATATCTATTAAATAATAGTAACAATGAATTTAGTGATTGCCAGGTTTAAGATATAAAACTATAGAAAAGTGTGTGTGTGTGTGTGTGTGTGTGTGTGTGTGTGTGTGTGTGTGATGAAAAATTCCTGAGAAACTGAAAGTAGATAAGATTGAAAAAAAAAACCCATTCCAGGACATGCACTGAAGTAGCAAGAAGCATGCAGGACAGAACTCAGGGAGAACGGACAGGGTAGTTATCTGAGGTGCCTGGGCAGGAACAGTTAGGCACTACTACTCTCTCTGAAGAAGCCATCTAAGTCTCTGTCCTGTGTTGGATCAGGGGTGGGGGTGGACAGGTGGTGAGAACAGAAAGACTAATTGGAAAACCTTGGACACACAGGGAAGTGTTTCAGAGGGCTAGTATGAGAAACAGAGTATGTGAAAACCAAATGTCAAAGTACCACATGTATTGGCACATGTTAGTTCTCTTTCCTTACTGGAAATAGTGTTCAGAGAGCAAGCCATAACAGCAGCAGCAACTTCCCCTGGCCCAGGTGGGCTATACCAGCACATACACTCTTGAGTCTAAAAATTGTGTGACCCTGTGGCCTGGTTTTTCCCAGGACTTTGGTCTATGCCTGTAGGTTTGGTGTCCTATTAAATTTAGCATTTATTTTGCTAAATAGTGGGCAAGTTTGGGTGATACATTACATAAATGCTCCACCTAGTAAGAAATTTCAATTACAAAGATGAGCACAAAGTCAAGTATTGACAAACACCTGAGGAAAGACAACTTGATTAAAATGATAATTTTAAAAAAATCGTAACCAAAGAACCAAAGTGAAAAGATCATTTAGAATCATAGTTTAAAATCAGAATATTTAATGTCCTAAGAGAGATAGCTAACACATGTATAACTCTAAAACATGTGGGCTCAAATAAAGATATCTACAAAAAATACAAATAGATACAGAAATTACTTCTCAGATTGTAAAACAAATACATAAATACTTGGCTTGAATAGCAGAATGAAAGCTTTTTGCATATGAGTGAGAAGGCAAATGGGTCAGTTCACGAGGATATTCTAAGAACTTAAAACAAAGATACAAAGAGTTAGAAGATATTGAAAGAAAAAGTGACCTAGAGGCCAGAATTTCCAACATTAGCTATAAATAAATAAGTAAATACATACATACATATGTAAAAATATAAGGAAGGCTGGGGAGGTAATATGAGAAGAAATCATTGCTGGGAATTTTTGAGAATGAGAGAAAGGCATATGAACTCAGACTGAGATGGTGCAGCTAGATTCCAGCAGAACAAACAAAACAAACAAATAAAGCCCTCATATTTATACAAATTAAAGAAAATTAGGGGCAAAGAAAAATTCCTGGATGATTACAACAAAAGAAAAAAATCACATTGCAGAAGAATGCCTACCATGAGATACAAGATCACTAAGTAATATGAAAAATAAAGAGATCTTAAAAATAGGAAGAAAAGACCGGTTACATATAATGAGATGACAATTTGAGGGCTGAATTTTCAGCAGTGACAATAAAAATTTGAAGTCAGTGGTATGACTCTTTAAATTGCTAAGAGAAACTAAATATCAAACAGAATGATACAGCCAGTAAAACTATATTGGAACAATAAGGATGGAATTAAAACATTTGAATATTTTTAAAAGTTAATTTGTTCAAAAATAAGCTCCTGATAATCTCTTCAAAATCATCACCACTTACATTTCTCCATCTCAGTTCATGAGAAATCTCCCCTGATAGTTGTTTGGACCTAAAACTCTAAGGCATCCTGGCTTCTCCCTTGTCTCACAGTCTACTTCAGAACCACTGGCATATCCTATCGGCTTTGCCTTCAAAAATTACCTAGACTGTGACACATCTCATCACCCACACTGCCAATACTCTGTTCCAAGCCACCACTATCTCTCTCTCACAGATATGGCAATCACCTATTAATTGTTTCTACTCTTGCTCCTCTCCAGACTATAATGTGTAGAGTGAACCTGCTAAAACAGACTAGATCAGTTGTTGATTCAAAATCCTCTAATAGCACAGCCCTCCATCTCACTGTGAATCATGGTCTTTCAAGCCATGTACCATCTGGATATACATCTAGAGGCCCATCTACTAATATTCAAATAAGTTTTCCGCTATAGACTTACTGGCTTTCTTGCTATACCTTGAACTTGCCAGGTCCTCTTGTAGAATCTGCTCTCATTGTCTGAAATGCTTTTTCATTAGTTATCTTCAAATTCCCTCAGTTCTTTCTGGTCTTGATTCAGAAGTCACCTTCCCAGTAAGGCCTTCCTTGACTACCCCATGTAAAATCGCCTATCATATGTTTCTGCCTTATTTTTTCTGCTACACACTGTAATATACTATATATTTTACATTTTTATCTTGTTTATTGCCTGTTCCCTTCCTAGAATTTTAGCTCCATGAAGCAGGGATTTTTGAGTATATTACTTTTATGTCCAGCACACAATATACTGATTTGAATAAGTGAATGAATGAGTGAGAGCATTTATCACTAAAAGTCTGTCATTAAAGGGATTTGTAAAAGATATACTTCAGGAAGAAGGACAATGACCATGTAAGGAATGTTGAAATATAAGAAAGAAATGAAGAAAATAATAAATATGGTTGAATCTAAACAGCAATTTATTGCATAAGACAGATTATAAGGTTAAAAATGTAAACAAAGCCAAAGGATTATTCAGGGGAGCAAAGATGTTGACAACATATAAACTTTTAAGTAAGTGTGCATGTAACAACACCAACAGTATTTACTAAAAATGCAAAAATAGAGTATATCGATTCCAAACCAGTAAAGGTAACATATGAAAAAGGTATGGGGGTGGAAGATGTTGGAAAAGCCCTGAATCATTTCAAAAAAAGGCACAAGAAAAAAAAGAAGAAGAAGTAGAAGAAGAAGAAGAAAGCAAAGCAATATGGAAAAGTAGAAAACAACAGATAATAGAGATTTTGTAACCTGGTTATCAAAACAAAATCAACCTATTTCTTGAATATGTTAGTAATAAAAGGGACCCACTAAAAACCTATAGTCAGATAATAGTTGAAAATAGTTGAAAATGAAATAGTTGAAAAGGATGAAGAATGATACAATAGACAAATTCTAACCAAAAAAAATGCAAGAGGGGGGGTGTTGATATAATAGTTAAAAGCATGAATGAAGATTAAAGAGAGGCATTATAAAATGATAAAAAGTTCAGTTCAACAAAAGGCTATAATTTGCAGTCACCTAATAGTATTGATTCAAAAACTGTTAAGTAAAAAAACAGACCATGAGGATTAATTGTAAAACACATGATTATAGTGGGAGTTTTAGATAGTCAAAGTAATACATTAAGCAAGATATAGATAATATGAAAAATTCAATTAATAAGCTTAATCTACCTGATATCTAGATTACATCCAACTACTGGCAAACATCCATTATTTTCAAATGTAAACAGAACATTTACAAAAATACTAAGTATTAGGCTATAAATCAAGTCTTAAGAAATTTCAAAAGATGGGCAGTAGGTAGATCATGTTTCTTGACTAGAAAATTTACAACTTAGTTAATAATCAATTACCAAAACACTATTTTTTTAAATAAGGTCTGCAAATATTTGGAAAATTTAAACACAATTTTAAATAACTTATAGGTCAAAAGAGATATGATATTGTAAATTAGGATATATTTAGAACTGAATGATACTGAAAACAAAATAAGCAAAGAGAAGTAGCATAAATAGACAAACAAAGTTGTTTTAAGCCACTGAGATTTTGAATTCATTGTTTAAAAATAGACCAAGAACTGATTAAAAACTCCCCAAATCTTTCTTCATGAAGCCACAAAGGAACAAACAAAATCGGATAACAAAGACTGACAAGGAAAATTCATAAAATATTGCAGACTAACCTTATTTAGAAATATATGTGCAAAATTCTTTGAGATAATATTGTAGATCTAATTGTAAAAATCAAAACAATGAAACTTCCATAAAAAATATTTAAGAACTTAGATAAGTAAATAGGTAAGAAACATAAAAAGGCACTTTAGAAGAGAATATCTAAGTGGCCAAAAAACATATGGAAAAGGATTAAACTTTAGTAAGTCATGAGGACTATGCACATTAAAGCCTCAATGAAATATTCCTAAACCAGAATAGCTAAAATGAAAAAGACTGATTATACCAAATGTTGGTGAGATTGCGAAGCAACTGTTAACTCTCATACATTACTGATGGAAATATAAATCACTACATCTACTTGAAAACTGTTGGGCAAGATCTCTTAAAACTGAATGTCCACAGACCCTATGACTCAGAAATTCTAGTCCTATGTATATAATCAAGAGAAATGTGTATTTATGTGCACAAAAGAAAATAGCTACAAGAATATTCTCTGAAACAGTATTTATAAAAGCACTAAACTGAGAAAAGGCACAAATTTCCATCAGGTGTAAAATGGATTAAAAAAAATTGTGATACATTCCGTTGAGAGCGAACTAACTATTGCTACCTGCAACAACATAGATTATAACCCAAAAATTATAAGGTTGAGGGAAAGAAGCCAGTCACAAAATAGTACATACCATATTTTACTCAATTTATACATAAGTTGCAAACAGTAAAAATAAACCAATGGTTACAGAAGCCAGAATAGCAGGGGTTCCTTTGGGGTGATGGTAGTTACTCAGAGAAAGTAAAAGAAGGGTTGAGGATGCTTGTAATGGTTACATGGGTGGTTCACTTTGTAAAGATGAGTTGATACAAACTAATAATCTGTACTTTTCTATAGTATTTTTTAATGTAATAATGTTTTTTATCTTAAAAAGCATATGGTGTGGAGGTTGAGGATCATAATTACTAGGTAAAGAAAGCCACAAGGCTTCACTGTATCCTGGAAATATAAAGTTGATATTTCTTTTATGGCTTTGTGATAAATTTATAATAAAAATTACACATATGGTTCCCAAAATGCTAAGAGATAAATACATTGAACCTATGTTGATATAATTTAGCTTTATGTGTTTAAAAAACGCCTTTGAAATACATTTTCAATACCCTAATATTTCTTAAAACTCCACATTTCATCACATTTCCTTGAAATGCAAATCACTCTGTAGTGAAGAATAACTACTGCACATATAATCTCAAGTTCAGACAATAAAACCTTCTAACAACATAGAATAATGTTTTAAGAGAACTGTAATGTATTCAGGTAACCAATGCTGACTCTACAAAGTATGCTACAAAAAATCAATTTTTATCACTTGAAATCTATTGCAATTAGAGAGCAATGCCAAGTCACTGACACACTAATGGGTTTCAAAATATTTCAAAAAGAACAAAGAAATTGCTAAGTGTTTTAACTGAAATTCAGTTCCAATAAGTATAACAAATTGCATACTCTGAGCTTTCTGTAAAGCTACCATATAAAACTATTATATCATACAGTGTTGAGTTTTAATAAATTTGCAGCATTATCTAGATAGACTTTATATAACAATTATCCTACACTAAACTATTTTAAAACTTTTATTATGTCTTCTAATATAAAAGGAGTTGTTTTTCTGTGTTCCAAGTGTCTGAATTCAATTTTTACAACAATGAAAATGTACCATTTTCAAAGAGGATCTGCTGTACAAAATTAAACATGTCTTACTTGAAAAGAATATTATATCTGACTGAAACATATTTTTCATGTATTCATCTGTAACACATGGTGGGCCCTCCATTCACTCTCAAGTTTGAAGGGGCTGGACGGGAGTGGCAATGAGAAGTTACCCTTTAATGAGTACAGAGCTTCAGTTTTACAAGATGAAAAGACTTCTGAAAGTGAATAGTAGTGATGGTTGCAGAACATTATGAATGTATATAAGACGACCAATTTTATTTTATGTGTATTTCCCACACACAAAAAAAGGAAGAAAATAAAAGAACTTAGTAGCCAGTGTACTAACAGATACTGTTACAATACATTCAAAAGAGTACAGGTAAATCTCCACTTGGCATCAGTATCATCCCATCTTTGCAGCCTTTAACTCTAGAGATCCTGCATTATTTTTCAAGGATGGAGACTTGAAGGCATTCACTCCTTATAAAAAGTACTTCCATCAATAATAAAAATTTGATCTGAGGTAAAGACTTTATGAATCAAGGTTTGTTCGTTTGTTTTTGCAGACTGGGTGTTGTTAATAGAAAGAGAAACGTCTTTCCAACCTCTTGATCTCTTCTGTTAGCATTCTCAAAATCTTAATGTGGTGAAACGTGTAGCAGGTCAGTGACTAGTACGAGCATTTAGAAGGCACAAGTGTGCAACTGTTAGCTTATTTTTCCTAAGATCTTCATACATTGCTGTCTTTATCATTAATTATAAGAAAGCTTGCTATCAGTTGCCTCAAAACACAATTGCATACGAACCAAGACAATTTCTGACTTTTACTGACTTCTTTGTCCTATTCTTAAAACAACATATGAACTAATTCACATTAAAGAAACATGCACTGCAGTAGAATAAATCATATGATTTTTCATCATCAAATAATATTCAATTGACTTGATTCTCGGTATTACGTCAAATATTCTATCATAAGAGCAACAAAGGTGTCATTTGCTAATTGCCACTGAAGTGACTTTTGGACCACACCTAAAGATGAGGACTAGTAGCTCATGGAGCCAACCATTTGAATAGAGGGTTAGAATTTTCAGCCCCATGACCCCTGACCACCAGGGAAAGGAGAGGGGCTGGATGTTGAATCAATCACCAATGGCAAATGATTTAATCAATCATGACTAAGTAATGAAGCCTCCATAAAAACCCAAAACGATGTGGGTCAGAAAGCTTCTGGGTTGATGAACATGTGGAGATTTGGAGGAAATGGTACACTGGGAAAGCACATGGAAGCTCCTCACCCTTTCCCCATGCCTTGTCCTACATATCTGTTCTATCTGGCTACTCCTGAGTTATATCCTCCTACAATCAACAGATGATCTAGTAAAACATAAATATATATATACATATATTTGTATTTATGTAATCATTAAATATATATATGTATATATATACATATTTATGCAATATACACATATATATATACATACATATTCTATCATTATAACAAATATTATAGTTCATCTATAATATAAATATTTGTCCAATGTCTTTCCATAATGTGGATAACATTACACTCAGCTTTTATTTTCTTCATTGATTTAAATTGAGGAAAATGATATAATTCCGATTTTCATCAATTTTGGACTTTCATTCTCAAATAACATTAATTTGTTTAATATATTTATTGGCTAAATTAGAAAATAATAAGTAAATTTGTTTATACATTTTTAATATTTCCTCTGCCCAACTGTTTGACATTTTAACCTTTAAACTCTTAAAAACAGAAATTTATTTTCTTTTGCTATGTACCACAATGCTAACCAAAAAATAATTATTTAATCCTTTGGACATGATAAACATTATGAGTATCCAAAAGACACCCAACTAAACAAACTTCCTCAAAATGCCAATCATTTAGTGATATACTGCAAATTGAAATAAAAATAACAACTAAAATTAAGAATTTATTAGATTGTTCAAATGGCAGATTATACACAGAATAAATAATTAATGAACTGAAAGAGAAGGCTAAATAAAACACCTATACGATGCATGGGGAAACAAAAGGATGAAAAACGAAGAGGTTGTAATAAAAAACAAAAAGAAATGTTGAATTGCAGTTGAAAAACAAGAAGCAGGAAAAGGAGGAGAAATACAAGGGAAAAGAGGAGGAGGGAATAATGAAAAGTAAAAAAGATGCAATATTTGAAGATATAATGATAGAACCTTTCCAAGCTGGAAAAAAAAAAGACAGCAAGGAACAAACTCAAGAAGCAGTATATAAACCTATTAAGATAAATACAGAGAAAAGTATACCTAGGTACAACATAGTAAAATTATTGAAAACTAAAGACAAGGCTCGGTTGAAAACAAATATATATTATCTTCAAAGAAGCAATATTTACATGGACATTATTTAGATGTTTCTGAATTCTACACAGAAATAATGGAAGCCAAAATCTAATTCAATGATGATTTTCTTTTTATTTAAAGTTTTATTCAATCAATTGGGGTGACATTGGTTAATAAAATAATATAGGTTTCAAATGTTCAATTCTATAATACATCATTTATATATTGCATTGTGTGTTCACCACCCAGAGCCAGTTCTCCTCCAATCACCATATATTTGACCCTCTTTACCCTCTTGTACCTCTCCCCACCCCCCTTACCCTTTGGTAACAACTAAACTCTTGTGAGTGTGGATGAGTTTTTGCTTGTTTGTTTCTCTTGTTCTTTTGTTACTTTTAGTTTTATATTCCACATATGAATGAAACCATATAGTTCTGTCTGACTTATTTCGCTTAGCATAATAATCTCAAGATCCATCCATGTTGTTGCAAATGGCAATATTTCATCTTTTCTTATGACCGAGTAATATTCCGTTACATATATGAACCACACGTTGATCCAATCATCTATTGAAGGACACTTAGGTTTCCAAGTCTTGGCCACCATGACTAATACTGCAATGAACATAGGGGTACATGTATCTTCATAAATAAATGTTTTCAGAATTTGGGGGGTAGAATCCAGAAGAGGGATTCCTGGGTCATTTGGTAATCCTATTTTAATTTTTTGAGGAACCTCCACAATTTTTTCCATAGTGTCTGTACCAATTTACATTCCCACCAGCAGTGTATGAGGGTTCCTTTTTCTCCACAACCTCTCCTACACTTGTTGTTTCTTGTCTTATTTATAATAGCCATTCTAACAGGAGTGAGTTGGTATCTCATTGTGGTTTTGATTTGCATTTCCCTAATAGCGAGTGAAGTTGAGCATTTTCACATATATCTGTTGTTTGTTTGTATGTCTTCTTGGGAAAAGTTTCTGTTCAGGTCTTCTGCCCATTTTTTAATTGGACTGTTTGTTTTTTTGTTGTTGAGTTGTATGAGCTCTTTATATATTTTTGGTATTAGCCCCTTACCAGAGGAGTTGTTTGCAAATACCTTCTCCCATTCAGTTGGTTGCTTCTTTGTGTCACTGATGGTTTCCTTTGCTGTGTGGAAGCTTTTTATTAATAGTTTGATATAGTCCCATTCATTTATTTTTGCTTTTACTTCCCTTACTTTTGAGGTCAAATTCATAAATATCCTCTCTGAACTCAAGGTCCATTAGTTTAATACCTATGTTTCTTCCATGAAATTTATTATTTCATGTCTTATATTTAGGTCTTTGATCCATTTTGAGTTAGTTGTGGTATATGGCAAAAGATAGCAGTCTATTTTCATTCTTTTGCACGTAGCTTTCCAATTTTCCCAGCATCATTTATTGACAAGGCTTTCGTTTCTTTTCTCCATTGTATGTTTTCAGTTCCTTTGTGAAAAATTATCTGCCCATATGTATGTGGGTTTACTTCTGGGCTCTCAATTATGTTCCATTGGTCTGTGGGTCTGTTTTTCTGCTTAATACCATGCTGTTTTGATTATAGTTATTTTGTAGTATATATCGAAATCAGGGAATGTGATACCTCTGGCTTTGTTCTTTTTTCTCAGGAACACTTTCGGTATTCAGGGTCTTCAGTGACTTCATACAAATCTGATGATTTTTCTTCTATTTATTTAAAAAATGTCATTGGGATTTTGATAGGGATTTCATTAAATCTGTATATTGCTTTGGGTAACATGGCCATTTTAACTATGTTGATTCTTCCAATCCATGAACACAGAATATCTTTCCATTTCTTTGTGTCTTCTTCAATTTCTTTTAACAGTGTCTTATAGTTTTCAGTGTATAGGTAATCCACATCCTTTGTTAAGTTTATTCCTGGGCATTTTATTCATTTTGCTGCAATTACAAAAGGAATTGTTTTTCTTCATTTCTTTTTCTGAAATTTCTTAGTATATAGGAATGCAATGGATTTTTGTACATTGATTTTGTATCCTGCAACTTTATTGTATTTGTTTATTGTTTCTAATAGTTTTTTTGGTAGAGTCTATAGAGTTCTCTATATAAAGAATCATGTCATCTGCAAAAAGTGGCAATTTGATTTCTTCATTCCCAATTCAGATGTCTTTTATTTCTTTCTCTTTCCTTATTTTAAAAGTACTGAACAACATAGAGTTTTATCTAAAAATACACACACACACACACACACACACACACACACACACACATATACATATATTGAAATATTTTAGGCACACACTAAAGGAACAAAGAGAATTCACCACCAGCAGATCCACCATAAAAGTAATACTATGGGTATACTTCAGACAGAAGGTAAATGATGATAGATGGTACCTTGATTGAGAAAAAAAAAATCAGAGCAATGAAGCCATAAGTGTATAAACAGATAAAACTATATGACAATTGTCCACCTGTACAAAACAATATCTTTGAGTATAAGGTATTAATGAATCAAAATACATGAAAATAATGGCATAAATGAGAAAAAGGGTAAACGGAATTGAAATATTCTAGCATTCTTGCATTATTCAGGAATAAGGTAAACAATATCAATTGATACTTGACTTTGATAAATCAAAAATGTAACCACTAATTACCCACTAAAATAAAAATAAAAGAACATAATCTCCAAGTTATTAAAAATTGTTTAATAATTTTTAAATTCCTAAAAATACTCAATTCATAAAGGCAAGAAAAGATAGGAAAAGGTGAGTGGGAGGGAAGAAATAGAAAACACTTAAAAGTAACTGATTTAAACTCAATCACATCAGTAAAATTATTAAATGTAAATTTACTACAAAGCTATAATTATAAAAATTTTTAAATTGAATTTAAAAAGACAAAAAGTTATTTAAACATAAAGAATAAAAGCATTAGGATGCAAAAAGATTGAAAGTAATAGGATAAAAAATAATATATTAAAAAACCTACTAAACCAAAGAAAGCTCAGTTTTATTAATATCAGAATGTATACATGCACATGCACACACACACACTCTCAAGCAAAACAAAAAAGCAAACACTAAATATAGAGATACCTAAAACTTCCTTTACCAGGAAGTTAAAATAATTTATAACATAGTCTCAAAATATATAAAGCAAAAACTGGTCTGACCATTAGAAACTCCAAAATTTTAGTGGCCAATTTTAAAATATTTTTCTTAGTAACAAAGAAAACAAATGTGTTTTTTTGGGTGTTGTTGTTTTTAATGTAAAAGATTAGATAGTATAATTGGGAAATAAAAAAGAAATATAAAACTGATCATGTTAAATGTTAAACTTGTTGAGTGAACTATAGGAAAAGAAAATTAACTCAAAAATCAAATAATTAAAATATTTAACCAGCACTAAGATGGAGATTATCTAAAGTCCCATATACATTGAAGCTAGACATTTAATGAGATTGAAAAAAAGGAAGGACTATAGAAATGGATCTTGGTAATGGATGACAGTATGTGTTCACTATAAAACTAATTATGATAAGCAGAATTCGAAACAGTCCCATCTCCTGGTTATCCAATCAACTACTAATCTAGCTGCTACTATGAAGAGATTTTTGTAGATATAAATGAAGTCCCAGTCAATTGATCTTAAAAAAAATGGAGAATATCCGGATGAGAGTGACCCAATCAGGTGACTCTTTTAAAGGTAGAGAGTTTTCTCTGGCTACTGGCAGACAAGGAAATCAGAGATTTGAAGCACAAGAGGATTTGATGTGCCTTTGCTAGCTTGAGAATGAAGGAAACCAAGATATCTGCCAAGGAATGCAGGCAGCCTTTATGAACTCAGAGTGACCCACCAGCTGACAGCCAGAAAGGAAACAGGGACCTCAATCCTAAAACTACAAAGAAATTTAATTCAGTCAACAACCTCAATGAACTTGAAATCATATTTTTCCCTAGAACCTCCAGTTAGAATCCAGCCTCATCAACGCCTTGATTTCAACATTTTGAAAAGCTAAGCATACAACCTCAGAACTGCCCAGACTTCTGACCTACAGAACTATGACCTAATACGTATGTGTTGGTTTAAGCCACCGAGTTGGTGGCAATTTGTTAATACAGCAATGAAAGACAAATTCACTAGTAATGTATGATGTTTCGATGTTTAGACCCACAACATGTTAGGAACAATAATATATCATTAGAAAGCTATATGAATGTATAAGCATAAAACCAAATAAAACTTAATTTTCAAAACTCAACACATGAATTTAAGATTCTGGTCATAGTTTGTGAACCAACCAAAGATGCTTTTGTTGCTGCTCCGATGTAAGGACTGCATTGGTCACATTAACTTCTGGATTAATGCTCACATTATGAAGGTGATGGTACACTTTTCAAGATTTAACAATCTAGTTTATTTTTCTTTTTTATTGTTTTCTTTGTTTCCTTACCCTCTTCCGTGATTCAATTGCTCTATTTTTCCAAAGGTTACATGCATACCCTGTTAATCTGGTTAATTGCCAGAACACTGCTTGAAAGCAACTGTTCAGCCCTTAGACCTCTGGATGCCGATAACCAGGCTGCAACTCCCTTGCAATTTTCCACCATGATGCATGAATTGCCTCTACAACAAGGTCCATGATAACACTATCTTGAAGCAAACCAGACCCCAAATACGTATTTTTTCTAGGGTCAGCACCCACATATCGCCTAACTCCGCCTTTTCTTTGTTCTTCTTCTTCTCACATGCCTATAAAATCTATAAAACCTTTCGCTGGTCTCAGAACTTGGAATATGGCCTTTGAGACAAGGAGTTCACCATCTTTCCAGAATGCCAGCATTTTGAATAATCCTCCTTTTCTTTCCACTAACCCTTGTCTCTCAGTCATTGGCTCACAAACGACAAGCAGCCAAACCTGAGTTCAGTAACAATATTAAAGGAATAGAAAGGAAAACAATGTTCTGACCATGCACATATACACTCATCTGACATTAATTTACTAAAGTCCTCCCATATGTCAGGCTCAGACACAATGGTGAACAGACATAGTCCAAAGGCCTCTTTTTATTTTATATACTATGTCTCTATCTCTTAGTTCGAGCTGATATAATTATTTTAAAAACTGTGTGGCCTTTTTGTTTTATCAATTTATAATTCATTCCATTGTACAGTGCCACAATCACTAAATGTTTGAGATAAGCTTTCCCCTATAATTATGTCTCTGTGTAAAAGCTACATATTTTCAGTTATTATATATACCATATCTCCCATCTTAATAAACAAAGTCCATTTTCTGCCTTAAAGTTACCACTCTACTTCAGACTCTGAGTCCCCTTTGTGTTATAAAAAATCATGCATCCATTCTTTCCTCCCCACCCTTGCCTATTCACTCTCCTTTTCAAATGAAGCTTTTCCCATAATCTTCAAAGATTCTTTAGTTTTGAAAAAAAGTGAGTAACTCAGAAAACTAGTAATCTGTAGACTATTAGGATAATTTTACCTATACTATATAGTATATACTAGACTATATGATTATAAATATAATCATTCTCAAATTATGTATACATAAGAAGTTACTTGAAATATCTATAAACATATATATATTTCAAGTAACTATTTCTTTGGGTACTACATATATATACACATATAAATATATGTATATATACACATATATAAAGTTACTTGAAATATATATATATATGTTTATATGTGTATATATATAGTACCCAAAGAAATAGTTACCCAAAGAAATATATATATATATATATATATATTTCAAGAACTTCATATATATAGATAGATAGATACAGTACTCAAAGAAACAAAAATAACTTGAAATAGAAAACTAATGTAGTTAGCTAATTTTCAATATTAAAATTTCCATCATTTTTTATAAAGATATAGAATCAACAAACCCCCCAATTGATCTGATCAATTTCCGCCTATACTCAGAATTATTTTGCATTTTAACAACCCAGAAGCATTTCTGGAAGCTATAGAAAACCAACAAAAAAATTACAAATTTATTGCAATAGGTTAACAGTACTCAGCAAGAGGGATGAACTGCATTCTTGTAAACTCTATAACGCTACTGAAACTATATTACAAGCCACTGAGAAAATAGAATAAATAATTAGTTTTCACACTACACTGATTTTTATGTCAAAGGTATTGCTTATGTTTATTGAAAAAGTGAGTAAAACTACCTACATGAGCTATATTTAACTTCTAAGATAAATTGTATTTGTTTCCTAAATTAATTTCCTGTGGGAATGTGGTAAAGAAATCACAATGTTCTTTTCATGAGAAATGATCTATACTTTCTATGTGAAGTCTCAGTACTTGTTTTATTCAGCCTACAAATGTCTTATATGCATACTTGATATGAATAAAAATTATGCAAAAACTTTTTGCATAATTTTGAAATTCCATTGTGTTTCTCCATTTAAAAATGCAAAATTTTTTACCTACTATAAAGCAGTATATGTTTATACAGAGAAAACAATTAAAAATTGAAAACAAAACAAAATATTTGACAAGCCTAAGGTTGTTACTCACATATCATTTTCTCAGTGAGGCCGTCTCTGATGACATTATTTGAAACTGACTCAGTACCCATTCTGAACTAACCAGTCCTCCTTTTCTCTCTTATTTTTCTCCATAGCATTTATAACTACTTGGTATTCATTCTTTCCTTCCCTCCCTCCCTCACTTCCTTCTCTTTCTTCTGTCAATCTATTGATCCATATCCTCAGTCAGTTATTAAATATCTCTTATACCTGAAACTAAGCTCTATGAAACAATGTTTATATTTTGTTCACTGTTGTTTCACAAGTCCTTGGAACAGTGCTTAATACATAAGAAGTTCTCAGTGCACATGTGTTAAAAAATTAATCAAAGGTATCCTATCTTGTTACCAGGTTTAAAAAAATATATACTGTTTTTAAATATTTCATAGTACTCTATTCAGTTGACATATCGTAATTAACTAAACCCCATTTTTCTTTCATTTAGGATATTTTAAACTTTTTATTATTAGTGTCCTTTGATGAATATCCTTGATGCTTAAATTTTGGGCATATCATTAATTATTTCCTTAGGGTAATCTCAGAGTAGAATTTTGGTGTTAAATGCCATGTATATTTGAAACATTCTGCCAGCCTGCCCTTGAGAATAGCTAATATCAATTTATACTTCCACTGTGATGTATAAGAGTCCCCAATTTTCTACATTCTCATTATTTTCATTCATTTTTTAATTTAAGTTTGCTAAGTATTATCCTCCTCTAAATGTCCAAAAACATGTCAATAGAAGAGATAAAGTAATGCTTAAGTCTTTTTCCACTTAACAATTTTACTTTACTTGAGCTGGATCAATCAGAAAATCATTTGTATCCATGAATTAAAATTTGGTGCACTAAGAGTAGATTACAATGCGATACACCTCATTTAATAATATCTTCATTAAATGATTCTAATGTGTTTTTATTAGTTACACAACATTTAATGGTATATAGTATACTGATTGCAAATATATCTCCCTCTTTAATTTAGACAAATGATAATGGCTTATATCCTTTTAAATATATGCATTAAAAGAAAACATTTCAGAACAAAACAAAATAATTTCCATATTGTTAATAAAAGTTCTAAAAGAATTTAAAATAAATACTAAGCTATAAAATGTTGAGGGATTGAATGAATGTCCTATAAATTTGTAAATCTCATGAGAATATTGTTCATATATCAACCAAACTCACAACTCATATCATTTACCAACCTCAGTTCTTAACACTTCTACCAACAGATGTAAGATATCCAGTAATCAATTTTACTTTGCCAATTATTCTAATTATAGGTAGAAAGATAACAATATACATAGTCCTTATGTTCTATAAAGCAAAGCCCTCAATTCTTCTTAGTGATATCATATCTCAAGTAACAAATATGCATATCATACTCTATAAATGGATTCAATCTTATAGTTTCATTTACATGTATATGTATACCTATATACACATGCTAACACAAAATAATTCTATCTGATTCATAAAAAATTAGACATATAACACAAGAAAGTCCTTCCCATTGGTATTAAGATAAAACAAAATTACCAATGTTTAAATCACAAATAATAGGGTTAGTAAACACTTTTTCCTTATTTTTATTTCTAAGAAGATACAATATGAAGATATGAATGGATGTCATTCATAGGATAAACATTGACACAAAGCATATAACCAATAGAACTATTATCACTGTATCTTTTGATTTTATAACAAAGATATTTTTAAAAATCACAAGATTTAATATATTAGTTGTCCCCAGCAAAAATTAGATGGTATTAAGAACTATAAACAGAAATGGGCTCTTCTCATTTTAAAATAGAAAACCACATTAGTATGTATATAGCATTAAAAAGAATCAAGAATCCTTTGTCTTATTGATCAATAATAAACCTAACCTATGGAAAAATCAATAAAAAATAAAGAATCTAGAGTTGATAACATCACACCCAAATATCTTCTCCTTGACTGGATTAATACAACAAAGTTAGGACAAATAGAATTTAATCTTCAATTACCAAAATGAAGCATAGATATGAATTGAATTGGCACGGGTCACCTATTAAATCTATTTGGAGACATATTTTGGACTGCATATCTTGAGATAGCATATTAAATTTAAATATATGGACAATTCTATAATTATTACAATGTCTGCACATGTCAGAGGAAATCAAATTTCACTCATCATGGCATCAGGTAATAGCTTCAGAAACCCATATTTCTTCTAACGTGTTGATTATAGAGGCATGTAGGATTTCTGCCATCATTTCTTTGAAGTATAGTCTACTTGAAGACGTAGGATGACAAATGATGGATTATTGGTTTAACCACTGTGATAAACTCTTTTCATTTAGTAAGGTGACTATTCTACAGTACAATAGCGACTTTAACAATCACTATGTCTTTGACTTTCAAATAATGTCTTCATAATAAAGATATTCTCCTCTCCCAAATGCTTTCAAAAGCTAGTGTTGGTTTGACACTAAGAAGAAATATGTCTCAAATTATAAGATTTTATACTTATAAGAAGCTTCAGAGGTTCTGAAAATGACTTTAAAATATTGTCTTACTAATCTTGAGTATTCTCATGAGAGCCAAGTAGGTGGCAAATATTATCTTAATTTTGTAAAATAGAAACTAATGAAACAATTAGGGAATTTATTTGCCCTGGTCTAGATATAGAAGCAATGAAATTCACAGTGCCAATCCTGGCATTTACTGAAAGTCTTATTAAGCTTTCTACCTACAGTCATTTTTACGGAAGGGAAAGGAAAGGCAGAGGGAAAAAACATCTTCAGAAAATATGTTCAACCTAATCTACTTCCAGGAACTCTTAAGTGGATATTTATTCATTATTTGATTCATTGTGCTTGGTAATGGTGTCAGTGATAGTACCATAACTTCGAAGACTTAATTTCCCTGTACCACTTTTGAGTGACACTTCTCAGTACCACTACTGAGTGTGGTCAGGGACCTCTACAGGTGTTTAAATTCTACTTTATTAACAAAGCTAAAACCTGACAAAATCAACAATGGTACAATAACTCAAGAAAAGAAAAAGAAAATAAGAAAAGTTACATTTTGACTTAAAGTGAACCTTTACATTGGCAATATACCTGATTCTTAAAAGACAATGAAAAACAAAATAAGTTTCTATGGATCTCAAGCTCTCCAGGTATTCTTATTTGCTGGACAGGTTGTATTCTTCTGCTCTGGTTTTTCATTAAAAATTCTTGAATGAGTTTTTCCATTCTGTTTCTCTTCCTTTTTTTTTTTTTTTTTTTTTGCTTCAAATTCTCATAAAGATTCATTACAACAGTTTGGCTGTTTAGTGGAAATACATTTGTAAATTGTTGAAGACTAACATGATGTGTATCTTGTATGCAACTGAAGTCCCAAATCATTGTAAAGTAATTTTCTCCCCAAACAACTCTAGCATATAAAAAATTCCGGGTTTCTTCCCTGATAGAAAATGACTTTATTAGCTTAAGAAAATTGGTAAAATTGTCTTTGGTAAAATTAAGAGATATAAAACTCCAAACAAATCTACAGTTGAGAAAAATCTAAAATCTTTCACTGAATAAGAGTTTTGTTTTCTTGTTTTTGTTTTTGTCCTGCACACTTAAAAGAGGCATGGTATATGTGAATATATGTTTACAATTGTCTATTTTAATATGGAAACCTTAGTTGTTTTGTTTTTTTTTCCCCAATAGCTTTAAAAAGACAGTCTACACTTACCTGGTCCATCAATCATTTTGTCCAGGCACCGAGGAGTTGTGCTAAGAAAGGAGGCATGTTTTATTTTAGCCACACAATTACGAGGCGGCATGTATCTATGTTGAACTTGGGACATCTCATATGATTTTTGAACATCATAGCTGCCTGGTGCTGGAATATCCTGAAAAACATTTCAATGGATGATCATAAATATATCTTACATAGAAAATATCTAAGAAAATATAGTGGAGATATTCACACTCATCAATGGTATATGTAGAAAAATATGAAAATTTTCTTTAATTAGTCATTAAAAATAGAAATTTAAAATAGGGTCCTTATGCCCTTTTAATAAAAGTGTAAATTCACTTGTCAAAATTTAAGGTAAAATAAGCAGAATTATAAATTTTAGGTCCAGATTCATGAAACAAAATTGCCTTATAATACAGATCAAACTCTCATTTTTAAAAAAATTAAAGTTTATTGGGGTGACAGCTAACAATTGCCAAATTCTCATTTTTAAATTTCATAATGAAAATCAAATTTCATACAGGAATGACAGCAATGATTATTGTTTTCATAAGCAGCAAAACCATCCCTGCTTTATTCTCCTATGTGGGCATACTTTACTTATTCTACAAATGAGACTCTTTATTTCATTTTGAATAGATTTCAATTAAGTTAAAAGGCTATCCCTTTCATCATTTATGGTTCTTTATATGCTCTACAGTTATATTAACATTTTTAATCAACATATACCACATAGATATTAATAACTGCAATAATAATTCTAAATCAAATTAAATACATCATAAATTTGTTGCACAATTAATTTTGGTAAACCATTAGCTAATTATCTCAATGAAAACTTTCTAAAACTCATTTCCTCAAATTATTTTAAAATATAACGTGTTATATATAACATATATCTTCATCTGTATTATGTTTAAACACCAATGTTTTAATTATTTTCCGGTGGTCAGGAGACTATTATGGCTACAGGTGTAGACTCTAGCATTAGATCCTGAGTTCCAAATATCTGCTCCTTACTTGCTGTGAGACCCTAGGCAAGCCTTTTAACCTCTGTGATCCTCAGTTTCCTCAACTGTAGGGGGGAAAATGATAGTATTTATGTATTATGTCATAGAGATGTTGGGAAGATTAAATGAGTTAAAACAAGTAAAATATCTGATTCTATAAAAGCATTAGCTAATCATATATTCCACAAAAGCTAATTTCAATGCAAAAATCAAGACTGAACAATCAGGGTTTGGGCTAATAGGGAAGTATTTTACTGTTTCAAGTAAGTCAAACAAACTTGGATTCTGAGAAAGCACACTTTTAAAGACCATCTAGGAGCCATACATTTTAAAACATACTTTCTCCTATTTCTTATATTATTATTATCATCTTCCAGCTTATGTCAACAACATTATCATCCACTTCCAAAAATTACTAAATATAGTTAGAGCACCGATCATGACTCGGAGATTCTTATAGGAAACCCCACATTTCTGGTTTAAGTCCTGTGTGAAACACCAAAGACCATAATCAGTAAACCAACTAAGAAATGTCAGCAGCTGCTTTCTTCTTGTCTGCACGAAGAGTATATTTGGTAGCAGCAGCTCCAAAGATGAGTGGGATCTTTTTGGAGTGCTTCTGTGGTATGAGAAGGGAAACTGGAAGAGATTGCAAACGTACAAGGAAATCATGAGTACACATTATACCCAGAGTATTTAGGAAAGCTTCGCAAAGATCTTGACTGTCTCTCCTACACATTTTAATGTCCTTATCAGAAGTCATGACTGTTCCTTAACGTCATGCCTGGTGTCACCATCTATTCCTTCTTCCAGTGCCCAGACGAGACATGACTGATGGGTTTGGCTGCTGGCGCACAGGAACCACATTTTTAAAAAGGCCAGGAACCATTGTTTAAAAAGGCCTTGAAGCAAAGGTAAGAAAGCATCAGTGGTCAGTTTTCTTCAACAATAGTGTGTTCCCACCTAGGAAAGTTCATCACACTAGTTACCCTAAATTTCAATGGATTCACTGACTCCTCTACCAAGTGAAAATATACTACCCTTGTTCATGACAACTGCTTCTTATAGCATGTTTATGCTTCTCTGAAAATGTATTCCCTGCTTGTGTCCTTTATAAATGTTTCTGGGCTCTTCTAATTCATCTTCAATTCTCATTTTATTTGACTGAAAGATTAATATTTCAAATAACTTTCCAGGCTAATGATTAGTAAGATAAATCTGAAACTTTGTCTAGCAGCAATGACTTAAACAATACTTATATATAGACCTTAAACATCATTTCAAGGAAAAAAATAGTTTATATAGATAAGATTATCAAATCTCTGTTGGTGATCACAGAAAATAGGAAAGGCAAATGATGAGTGGATATAATAGACATTTCTCATGCCTTTTTCTTTAAAACCCAGTATTTGAATTCTGTTCCTGTGTTTGGGAAATTCTACATGCTTTGCAGCAGAATCTGAGTCGCAGCACAAAAACTAAAACTGCCTGATTCTCATTTTCCTGGCTTAATTTTTAGCTAGGACATGAATCTAGGTCACAGGAGTATATGCCAGCCTTTGAACCATCAGCCAGTTATTCAAAGACACACAAAGTATTAAAAATTCCATTTTAGTGAGAGGACTGGCTGTGCTAACAGCTATGTCCATTTCCCAGAGGCAACAGTGGGAGGAAAAACTGAAAGAAGCAATTAGGGGAAATGTCATAAAATGTCTAAGGAAAAGACACAATCTCTCTCACCCAAAGGACAAGCCCACAGAAATATACAACAGGTCGAGTAGAACAGCTATATGTATATTCATGCACTACACTAAAGTTAAAATTCTAGGCAATTAAACCAGAACCGCTTCTTTCAAGTTATGAAATATTCTTCCATTTCTGTTGCTAGTGATATATAAATATATAAAATGTTGGGTGGTGTAATATAGTAAAAATCACTCACTAATTATGATTTGGGCTAAAACAAACTTTAATTATATTTGAGGGTACTTGTTCTAGCTGTTATTCCATAGCTAAGTATATTCTAGTCTAAAATTTTGTTTTAAAATCCCAAATATATAATTATTAAAATGTTTCTTAGAACTTCTTTTATGATGAAAATTGTCCTATCAGTGAATTAACGTAAGAAGACTTCAATGAAAGTTTCAAAGTTTTTAATCAAATAAATATGGTGAAAAAATGTATTGGCCATAAATGTAGGGAACTTTGCCTGAATATGCAAAAAACTCTGATTAAAGAATTTACCAATATGCTTATCCAAGTTGCTTAATTTGGGATTTATAAAGAAGAAAGTCATTTCAGGCGATAATCAAATTATCGTTGTTTTGCAAATTGCAAACTATAATTACAAACATGTTACTCTTGCCATTTTTCAGCATTCCTAATATTCATCATTCTAAATATATGCCTCTTTAAATATATGACTTTGAAAAGAATAAGTTATTTTAGAAAGAAAAGTATTTTAATATAGATATAACATAATGGTAATTGTGATAGGCAAAAATAGGAAATATTGGTTTTGATTTCCATATTCTCTTAGCACAGTGAAAAAGATCCTTTATCCTAATGCTGTTTTATGAAAGGAACTAGAATTGTCAGCTATACCATGATACTTCAAGGCTCAGTCAAGAATAACAAAAAGCGCTGATAGATGAAATCATGTAGGCAATATAACCATTGATTCCAACCAGTTTCTCCAAAATAACACTATACAATTCTCACTTGAATCACAAATTTCCAGTTCTTTGCTGGACATTTCCACTTTATCATACTCAGATAGCCTTAAAATAAAACTCATTATCTTCCCTTCCGCAATTACCCAACCATCTATCCTTTCTCACCAGCCTACAGTAATTCCTTCTTTAGCCAGGACTGAAAATAGAAAGGTGGTTTTCACTTTTCTTCACCTTTCTCTTCCGTTTCTAAAAATCATCAGTTATCTATTGTACTCTCTCTCACCTTATTTCTTTCTTTCCTTTATTATCAAAACAATCCTGGCATGAGCTCTGATATACTATTTGACAACTATCCTAACTGCCTCTTTAACCTTAACATCTTCAGGTCATGAATAATCAGCACCTCAACAGCAAATAAGATGGCAGAAATTTTCTGAAAATGTTCATTGGTTCCCAAGTGCCTGTGGGGGAAAAAAAATTCAGAAGATTCTCCTTGAATGCAAAGCCTTTTTTTTTTTTTAATTAAAGTTTATTGGGGTGACGATGGTTAGTAAAGTTACATAGGTTTCAAGTGTACAATTCTGTAATACATCACCTATGTATCACATTGTGTGTTCACCACCCAGAGTCGGTTCTCCTTCCATCTCCATATATTTGACCCCCTTTACCTTCAACACCACCCTTTTCCCCCACTCCCCTCTGGTAACCAATAAACTATTATCTGTGTCTATCAGTTTCTGTTTCTTTGTTTGTCTTGTTCCTTTGTTGCTTTCAGTTTTATATCCCACATATCAGTGAAATCATATGATTCTCTACTTTTTTCTGTCTGACTTATTTCGTTTAGCATAATAATCTCAAGATCCATCCATGTTGTCCCAAATGGCACTATTTCATCTTTTCTTACGGCAGAGTAGTATTCCATTGCAAAGCATTTTTAAATTTGAAGGCAAATATGCAATTTTAAAACCCAGTTCAAGTGAATTCTCTTCCATGAAGTATTCTTGATCACCCTAGCTAAAAGTGATACCCTTCACTTTTTAATTCTTCTTTACTTATTGTTTGCATAAACGCATAAACATATAAATAGCGCATCAAACAAATATATCATAGTTATTTGAACATTTCTTTCTTTCTTTGTCTTTATATAAAAGCAGAAAGTGGATAAAGCCATCTGATGAGAAGGAAGGCAAGGTTTCCTCTGATAAGATTCTATTTACCCTACACATTTGCAGATGAATTTTATTTAATTCTCTCAAATTAAAGAAAACTGATGGTAGGAATCCAGGAGTATAGGGGCTCCACAATAACATTGGGCATCTAGGCCCTTTCATGCTCTCTGTGGTTCCAGATTTAGACGATGACCCTCATGCTTATTATGCTCTCAAGATATTGATCATAGCTCCTGCCGTAACATTCTCATTTCAGAAATGAAGGAAAAGTTAAACAGTCAAAATTGCATTTAACAGCCAAAACAGCCTTTTCTGAGGAACTTTCCTAGAAGCCCAATCCAGCAATGTTTGCTTTCTTTGCATTAGTTAAGACTGTGTTAAATAACCACCTTATAGCTATAAGGGAACCTGGAAAATGTAGTTCTTTTACTTGGGCTTGTTTTTCTAAATAAAATTGGGCTCTGCTAATAAGGAAGACAAGAGAATAAATATGTAGTAGACAACTAGTAATCTCAGTCATAATAGCTCTCTGCCTTTGAGGGCACTAGAACTATTTAAAAAAAAAAAAAAAAAGCTAACTTCCAGAACACTCCCCGGGATATTAGACTATCTCTATCAAAAGCTACTTTAACCCATGGCTTATGGGCTTTGTTGTCTAATTCTTGCTCCTCCTTTAGGTCTCAAATCTTTCCTGAGTCCATTTGCTCTGTCAGGTCTCCTGGGATGTTTTCAGAATACACAGCTCTTAACTTTGCAGCCGTTATACTTACAATTAAACAAGTCTTTAATTATTTGTTTAATATTCATATCCATAGGAATGTAAATTTCTTGAGGGTTCAGAAAGCATCTGTTTTGTTCATTATTGTACCCTCAGTAAAGGCAAGTGCCTTGCACACAGTTAGTGATCAATGAATATTTTTAATCGCTGAGTGGATATATGAGCAAACGAATAAGTGAGTGAGTCTGTCAGTATGTGTCTACCTTGAAGCACTCCTGCTCACGTTCAGCCTTATTACTGAGTTCCCCCATAATATTAAGGCTGACATTAGGCCTTCAAAGTATTTGCAACCCCTATAGTGCTTAAATTTGTCTCATATATAAGCAGTTCTATATGAAATGTGTGTTGTGTAAAGACTACTCAAGTATTGCTTTCTCTAAAGATATCCCCATTTCTATTAAAGACAGATATAATTTGTGATCTCAGCAATGATACAGAAGTATGGATATATCCATACAAATTAATCAAGGACTAACTTTCACAATATCATTACAAAGTGTCTCCAGGTAGTTACATTTGGTTAATATTTTATGTGAGATGCATTTCTTTCTCTTTGCTATCAAAAAAATGATGACTTTTACTTTTGATGCTTGAGCTTTTCATGACCAGCTTTGACACAAGTATTATAGAAAAAATATGCATATCTCAGAAGATTAAAGTAAAACATGTGAATAGAAATGGCCTGCATAACCTTTCTCTTCCTATAAATGCTAATGCTACCGAGGCAGGAAAAAAGCATAGATTATTGCTAGTTATAACAGTTCTAATTGACATGATGTCATTTCTTTAGTTTTATCAATTCAATACATACCCCAAAAGTTAATTATTTTGAAGTTGAATATGAAAGGAAGAAAGTTAATATGATTCTTTAAAAAATAAATAATTGCTCCCAGAGCCAGTTGGATAGATTTAAATAACACCCTAAAATCATCTTAATAAACTTAGAAAACTTAAAAGAGGAAAATTTTGAAAGTGATTTGTGAGAGACATGTGAATTTGAGTTGTAAGAATTATTGATTAACCCTAGAGAAACAAACGTCTGTAAGCAAGAGTCAGATCAATTTGTTATGTTCAAACTTTTTTCAATCAAATGACCCCCTACTGTCATCTACTTATGTTCAGTATGGCGATAATCATCTGCTGTGAAAAAGGAAGGATAATTTCAAGGTAGTGACACGGAAATACCACAGAATTTGAAGTCAGAATTCCTGGGTGATGTTCACAGCCTTCTTATTGGCCTCAAAAAGGCCCTCACGGATCTCACCCACTCATCCAATGCCCTCCCACCATGATGAATGCTCAAAGGCACGTTCAGAAATCTTCAATGGGTCACCGTGCAGTTGATGTGTCTTTCTTTTTTCATTCTATGAGACTGACAGTAAGATGAGTTGTAGAACTATTCATTTTTGGAAGCTGTCTCTACCATAGTAAGCAAAGAGGGGGTAGAATGGTCCAGCCTTGCTTTCTGTAAGCTGTAAAATCTTAGCATCCCATTACCTACTGCACAAACAGTTCTGGTTCTATCTAGACAGGGAAGAGTAGAAGTGATGACAGAGGCATAAACTATGAAAGAGATAAAAAGAGAGGAGAGAAAGCAAGGTGATTAAGACAAAGAAGGTATGTCACAAGAGCCAATGAACATTGTCAAGACAGAGAGAGACAGCAGGCACTCGTAATGTTAACCACACAAAAATAACTGTTTTCCATTTTATGACACATAAATTGTACATCTCAATAGCAAAGAGCAAATCATACATTTGAAAATGTAGGAAACCTAATTATTCTCCCTTAATGTTCCTATAAATATATTTTCTGATGAATAAAATATATTTTAAATATCCCATCTTCTTCCAGATTTACACTGATTATGTGACACTAAAGAATTATTCATTTGGCTTATATTTAGTGTCAAGTTTAACAGCACACTTTTTAGTGGCACTAAATGTTTATTGATTGAATAGATAAAAAACAAAACAAGCAGATTAAAACATTAGATAAAAGGACTTCAATGGTGCCAAATGGTGCTATTTTCCAGAGCCATATGTATAAAGGTTATAGCCGTCTAAAAACATCCAAAAATGTTTTTTAACTTCATAAGGAATAAAGAAAATGATCATCTAAAATAAAAATGTTAATATCCTTACTTCTTCCTTTCCCTTCTTTTGAACAATTGCTATACTGTTTCCCCCAGTACTATAAACAAAATGTTATTTAAATGATACTGTTTTTAATATGTTAATGTTGGTCTATCAGCCTAACAACCAAACTTTGGGGAGCCTTACTAAGCACTGGCATTAGCATCCACCAGCAGTAAAGACCGACACTGTGGATCCCTGGCTCTCCAGTATTGCTAACCATATGACCATGGGTGTATTTTAAGTCTCAATATCCTCAGTGGTAAAATGAATATAATAAAAATAGTTCCCAGCTCCCAGGGTTGTTGTAAGAATTAAATGAGCTAATATATGTGTAACACAGAGTGCCAAGCACATAAGTGAGCACTACTTAAATGTTAGTTATTATCATATCATTATAAATATTAAATTCCTGGTATTTGATTTTTTTCCCAAAGAACTACTACAAGTACTGTCTGAAAGTAATATATTCTTCAATGTCAAAAATAAATTAATTTTAGAGCAAACAGTTTAAAAAAATATTAGTGTATCTATTTCAAATGACAAAATGTACAAAGACTGACATGGAATTGTAACTTGATTATGGGCCAAATATAATTTAACAAATACCTTTATAGACATGAAAAAATAAAACAACATGTAGGCCTCTTTCATTTATTAATATTTTTGAAGACATGTCATGCTAAAAAATACTTATTTTAACCATTCTGAATGCATTTCAGGGGAATGAATCAATTCTTTTAAAAAGTGTTATTTAAATGCCTTTGTTATAGTTATCAGGAATCTACATTTCAATATATTAAGAAAAATGTAATTTTTCTATAGTCCCAGCTTCGGGGTTTGTAAAATATACTTTCAATACCTTAAAGATACAACTACTTTGAAAAAACTACATTTCTGATTTAGCAAATCCACAGTCCATGTAAATGCCTGCGCAATAAAAAGGAAAGTCAACTAAGCATGTGCAAAAGCATGTGAAAGAAGCTAAGTGTAAGAGAAAGAAAGAAAGGCTCATGCTTTCAGATTAGAAAAGCATCTAATTCACATCTCTCATGAAGCCACTCCAAATTTGCCAGGGTATTCATGGCATCTATAGAAAAGAAAGAAGTACACATAAAAGTGAAATCACATGAACAAAAAAAGCCAACAACCAGAAGTGAAGAGGAATATCTGATAACATAAATCATACAGTCCTGAAGGGAAAACAAAAACTGGTATAAAATGCTTACTTTGTTACCTGAAATAGACAGTATCTATTAGCATTAAAAGGGAGGAGACACTGCATCCTGCCGCCACTGTCTGTTCCTGGCTAAGACACCTAAGATCAATACCACACAGATTACTGGGCCAGTAGGTCATCTTTGATGCAATCAGGTATTGCTCATTTTCCTTTCCCATCACTATAATTATGCATTTTAAATAACATTCTCATTGTTAACATTTGAAATATAAAATAAAAAAGAAAGTCTCTCTCCTACCAACCAACACAGTCACACATGACAAAGATAACTCCTATGTAATGTTACTCTATTACTTAATCCAGTCTTTATCATCAAACATTTAGCTCATTTCCTCATTGTTATAAACAATGAAGTAACAAATGAAAACGTGTATTTTATGCACTATGTGCAAATGTCAATAAGATAAATTCCTCAAAAATTGTTAAGGCAAGGGACATGTGCAATTTAACTTTTGGTTGAAACGATCAAGTAGCTTCAGAAAGGTTTTATCCCAATAGTGTATCTATTTCTTCCACCCTTGTTAACAATGCATATTATCTTTTAAAATCTCTTAAATGAGAAAACATATTTTCTTTTTTTTTAATTTATATTTCTTTAGTTTCAAGTGAATTTGAGCATCTTTTTATGTATTTATTAGCTATTTATAGGTCATTTTCTAATCGAGTTCTTCATCATTTTTCTTTCTTGTTTCATAAATTCTTCTTGTATATCAAGAAAATAGATTTTGTCTTCCATATTTGTTTAAGATATTATTCCTAGTTTATAATTTATCCTTTTGCATCTATTTATAGCATTTGTTTTATGGTTTAAAATTTTTCAGAGTTCTGTTTATTTTAGTAAGGCAGTTTTATTTTTCTTTAGTTTTGCGATAGAAACATATTTAACTTTTTGAAGTCACATTTATCTTATGTTTCCTTTATGAATGCTTTGTTCAAAAAAATCTTTGAAATGAAAGATTATTTTAAATCCAAATTTGTCTTTAATTGAGCATTTAACTCTTTAATCAATTTAATTTGTTTTACAGGAAAAGTAATCAACTTATATTTCTGAAACTATTAGAAACCTGTCACTCCACATTAGAAAAGTAACTAGTAGAGACTAGGAGAAGCAGCCACAGAACATGCATTTTAGGAAGACTCATAAAAGCAAAACATTACAGTCAGAGAAAGAGAGAAAGTATTCTCACAGTAGTACTTAGCACTGTAGTTTTCCACGAACTCCATGGGTTCCAAGTGCTGGAAAATAGGCTGGGGGCTGGGGATAAGGATAACATAGGGAAGGCGCATAAGCATTATTTTTGCTGCAGAAGGAACTAAGAGGTTGGATTCCAAGCCTACTACCAATGTACTCAAGACACAGAACTCAGGCTGAGGTTAATCCATCATACAGAGCAAATCAGATTCCCTTAGGACCATCCCCATAGTTAAGCCCATGGAAAGAAAATACAGGTTGTGCTTTATAAGGGTTAAAAACAAACCTGCCCTATTCTTCTTGCATCTTACTGAAGTTAAAGATAAACATTATTGTTCTTCTAGCCTCCTTTCTCCGCATACCAATGAA
Organism: Rhinolophus ferrumequinum; assembly: GCF_004115265.2. Lineage (NCBI taxonomy): Eukaryota > Metazoa > Chordata > Mammalia > Chiroptera > Rhinolophidae > Rhinolophus > Rhinolophus ferrumequinum. The sequence continues at coordinate 49,900,901 of NC_046288.1, forward strand.
TTTTCCATGGAAGCAGAAAACACAAACAAACCCTAGTCTGGGGGATGGACAAGGTCTCTCGTCCACTAGCCATTAGAGACCACCACTCTGTCTGTGGGGTGGCCTTGGTTTTCATACTCTCTACTCAATAAACTTACTTTTACTTTAAACTCTATATGGGTTCTTTCCAAGGAGAAACCAAGACCCCTCTTTTCCTGTAACAGGGAGATGAAGGGAATTGAATTGGGCAAAATTGCTCTAGATTAATGCCTACTAGATAATGAAAATGGATCAGAAATATATACAAATGAACTTGAACAGCAGCTGTAGATTAGATGATCAACTATCACTCAATTCAATAGTGAGCAGGGTTAAAAGAAAGCCACAAAAACCTGTATGTTGTTATATACTAGGGTTAGATTGTTTTGTCCCATTTAAGGACGTTTAAAATGTATAGCAGCATGTGAGTTTGATAGAGCAGGATGATGAGAGTGAAAGCCTTCGTTGTGTGGTGCTATTCTCTTTCTTTCCAGTATGGTTGAAATATTTCCCAAACCAAAGATTTAAAATGGTGTGTGAAAAAAAAAACCCTAACAAGTACTAATATAAATGTATTTATTTGTCTAGTTTTAAGATAAGTGTCCTATAATTGCACAAAAAGACTCAGAATAAAGGAAAAGATCCATAAATGTCTAAACAAGAATTTTCAACTTTTTTCTAAGAAGATTATTGCAAAAATTTAAAGACAAACAACAAATCCCAATTAGCAATTAACCATTATTGGTAGTAATATAGTTGTTATTGTTAAGGGGTTCTTCTCTATAGTATATGAATATCTCTTAGAAAGCAATAAGAAAAATTTAAATTCTACAATAGAAAGTGTAAAAGAACATGATTGGCTGATTTTTAAACAAATAAAATTAGCCAATAGACATACACCATGATCAATTAATAATCAAAATAATAAAAATTAAATATTTCCTGGGAATCCATCAAGATCATGACATGGGAGGCTCCTGAGCTCCCCTTCTCTCACAAACACAGCAAACATACAGCTAAACAGGGAACAATTCCCTCCGATCCCTCAACTAGATCCAGAAACTAGCTGAACAACTACACACCTGATGAAGGGGAAAGTACCCACATCAAAATGGTTATGGAAGGCTGAGACACACTCTTGCCATAAACCCCAAACAATTGGGAGGGAACCCCCAACCCCTACTTTCTCCCTGAAGAGTTGAAGGGTTTGTACTCCACATCTAGCACCCCAAATTTTAAGGCTCCCACCAGAGGGAAGGGCTCCCAAAACACCTATCTCTGAAAGCCAGAGTGGCTTGTACCTACAAAGCCCACAAGAAGCAGTTCTTAAGGAATGCAGAACTCGGTGGGGCTATTCCCTTAGGTCTCAGTGCTGAAAGGCAGGAAACACCTCCCAGTCTTTCCGGTAGAGGTTTATCTGCATACCTTAAAGTCTGCAGCTGGAAGGCCGGGCTTCTAAATTAGCAGGCAGAGGGTATGGCTGTGATTCTCCCCATAAACCAGCGAAGTCAGCCATAGAACTCCTCCCTTCCCCTCCAGCCTGCTCCAAGTCACCATTATAAACACATCCCCATGGGTGTGAGGGTGCAAAGCATTCTTTATTTCATTACATAAAACTAAAAATTGAGTTGAATTTCTTTTTTTAATTATTGTTAATATCATTTCAAAATACTAATTATATATTCTGAAACACTTGGTCAGTCTATTATCAGATTTCATTATTATAAATAAATTATGAATTTTAAAAACATTTGAGTATAACTCTGATTACAGCCAGTGTTTGAGTAGAACTAAAATATTTATAAACAATACATCGGATTTAGAGATGAGGTTTTCAAAACGTACCTAAAGCCTTCATTTTGGCAAACCAACATTTTTTTTTTTTCAAAATGAAAGGGTGGTGCTCAATTTTTATTACTCTTAGTATGCTCATCATCCATTTATTCCCCCCTCCTTCCTTCCAAAAGTTGGTAAAAACTACTGTTGCAGCCTTTCCCTTTTTCCAAGGAAAATATTTAATCTATTACAAAACATATTACACTCTGAAAGGCTTTCAGTCCAAACAGTATAATATTATCTAAGATCTATAGAAATTTGATTTTCTAAAGGCAAATTAAGTAGTGTTTTCATACTAATCATTTTTAATATATACCATTAAAACCTAGACAATACAAATTAAAGTTGATAAACGGTGCCACTTGAAAATACAGGAAGGCTCTAATCAAACAAGATCACAATGTGACATTCTTAAATATTACCTGCAATGTTGCTGAAAAAACTAAGTTAATATACTATAATTCTTGATTTTATGAGTATGCTTTATGCTCTGTTTTAAGTATGAAAAATTGTCCCTGCTATGATTTTTTAAATCAATAAAGTTAATAAAGACATTTACTTCTCAGCACTGCATCTGCATTTTATTATCATTTCTGCATTTTCAGCACTCAACTAGTTCAAATGGTGTTGTCACATTCATCAGTGATTACATCATCATTTAATGATGTTCCTAAGCATCAAAAATACTCATAATATAGTTACACAGTGTTGTTGTTTTTTTTTAATCTATACATGAAATACAGAAGTTAATCAAATTACATTGAGTTGAGCAGGGAAGTATAAACATGAGTTGGAATAAAAACACATGCTCCTTATTCTATCTTTAAATTTAAACCATTTATTAATTTGAACAGATTAAGCAAATTATTTCTTATGGATATTAAATTTAGTATGAAAAAATAAAGGCCTCACTTTGTGGACGAATGTATTAGTTTCCCAGTGCTGTGTGACAAATTGCCACAAACTTAGTGGCTTAAAATAATGCCCATTTATTAGCTCACAGTTCCACAGGTTAGTAGTTTGAGGTGGACAGGTCTTGCTTCTATTCTCAAGGTATCACAAGTCTGAAATCAAGGTGTCAGTCTCACTGGGCTCTTAACCTGGAAGCTCAGGGGAAGAACTGACTACCACACAGGTTGGCAAAATTCAATTCCTTGTAGCTATAAATCTGAAGCCCTTATTTCCCTGCTAACTGTTAACTGAGGGCCTCTCTCTGGTTAGAGACCAACCCTCCATATTCCTTTTCACGTGGCTGTTCCATCTTCAAAACAGCAATGGCCAATTCAGTCCTTCTCAGAATTCTAATTTCTCTGTTTTCTCCTTCAGCCACCAGTTCAAGAAAGTTCTCTGTTCTTATGGGCTCACCATTGGGCCCACCTATATAATCCAGAATAAGCTCCCTATTTTAAAGTCAACTGTGACACATATCATAATTATGTGAATGATAATTCATCATGTTCACAAATCCCAGGAATTAGGATACAACATCTTTGGGAAACATTTAAAGAGTTCTGCCCACCGCAACCAACAAATCAAATTTCACTAGGCAAAGAATAGAGGATTATTTTAAAGATGGGAACAACCATTGTCTATTAATAGTCAATATATTTTGAGAGCTATAGCTAGAAGTACTAAAATTCAATTAGTGAGCCAAAAATATCTTTATAAGCTGCTACTTAATAATGGGTTTATATGTATTAACTTAATGTCCTGATAGTATTTAATTTTATATTTTAAGTAGTTGACTAAAGTATTTATTGAAAATCTGTTATAATACAAACTTATATTGTTACCATTTTTACAATTATATACAAGAAGATATTTGAAAGTATGAAAACATTATTGTCTGCTAAGATTGGGAACAACTGTACAGCACCTAGAATCTTGCTTTCCATTTTGTCGTAAGTATAAATGGAGTAATGATAAATATAGGTGTTTCATGTCTCTGAGGGAATACGATTTAAAAATCCACAAAATTACTATTACAGTAAAATCAAAAGAAGACCACATCTTTGATCCTAGCACTATTTCCTCAAAGTAATCACTGAAATATATATCTTTTATTTCTTTGATGAGTTTTTGTTACTTTCTAAGTTAGTATTTTCTTATGATAAGAGACTATGTTCTTATTAAAGAAAATCATTTATTCTTGCAGGTTACTCCTTCCTGCTAGGTTTAATGTCCTTACTAATGAAGCACATTGTTTAATAGTTCCTTCAGAAAGGGTCTGTTAGGGTAAATTCTTTGTTTTTGAAAAACGTGTTTGTCTTCTCAGTAATCTAAGGATATTACCTAACTGTCTTCTGGCTTATTTTTGGTACTGAAAATTATGTTGTTTTGCTAATCATCTTTTTTTTGATATGTGTCATGACTATAGATTGACTCATTAGCATTTTTTCAACTTCCTTCTTCTCTGCCTGTCTGTATTTTGGAGACTACAAAACTGAAAACGGTACTTCCAGGAAACTTTCATAGCTAATGATCCAAACATGATTTGTTTTTACCATTCGAATGCGTTTGTGTAAGCTTGAATTGGGAATTAAGTTATGTGAAATGAGAGACAGTGCACGAGGCATTCTTTGCTAGGGAGAATACACTAGAGGCAGTGTGACTGAAACCGACAGTTGCAGCAAGGCAAAATAGCTTAAGCATGTGGCTTCCTCATCAAGAAGCAGTAGCTAGGTGCTGAGGCCAACAGCTACAGTGAGTGGCAACCTCCCACTGAGGCAGGTGAATTCCTAACTGTGCAGGAGCAGCAGTTTATATGGTAGCCTGGTGCTGAGGTGTCATTTGGGATGCATTCCTGGAAGTGCAGCCTAGAATCTGTTTATTGGTCCACGATTAAAGCCACGAATATATTATAATAAAACTGTTCCCTTTAAATTATCGAGAGTATTATTTTCTCGACAACTGTAGGTAATCTTTGATCTTTCTCTGCTTTTATATACAATCTTTTCTTTGGTGTACTGCTGTTTCACTATGATACATCTAGGCATGTATTTATTTTCTACTTTTCCTCATTGGAACTTGATTCAGTTCCCTGAATCTAAGAATTCCCATTTATACTGGAAAAATGTCAACCGTGACTTCTTCAGATATTCTCTCTCTCATACCATCACAATTAACTCTTCCTGGAATTCTTGTTAGATGTATTCTGGGAATTCTCATTCATTTCTCCTACTCTCTCTGTTATGTTTTCCAACTAATTATCTCTTTAGTATTTTCAGTGATTTCTTCAGTGCTATCTTCCAGTACACTAATTCTCTCCTTAGCTAATCATTAGTTTTAGCTATTGTTCTGCTACCTGTAACATAAGCTGACCAAACAGGAAATTATTTTTATCACGTACTATGATATCTGAAAGCTGGCAGCCCAGAGCGGATGCTGCAGCTTTACAATAGTATCAGTGCCCAAGCTCTTCCTATTTTCTAGTCTGTCAACCTTAATACATGGTTAATTCTCATGATTGCCTTATGATAGCAAAATGGATGCTTCACTGCATTCCACCTCTCTGCTTTTCAGTTAATATAAAATAAAATAAAATAAAATAAAATAAAATAAAATAAAATAAAATAAAATAAAATAGATTTTTGGCCAAAATATCACATGGTTTATCCACAGCTGTAAGAATACCGAGAAACATACTTTTTTTTTAATAGTCATATTTCAAACCCAAACAAATCAGCTGTTCTGCTAAATAGGAAAAAAAGGATATTAGGAAAGCAATTGAGAGTGCTTGCCATGCACATATGTTGAGCTCTTTAAAAATTATTAATTTCTGTATATTTTTATTCTCAAATTTTACTTGACTTCTTTTCAATCTGTTATTTTTATTGTGTCTTATATTTTAGTTCCTTCATTTATACCTTTAATCATTTAAAATTCATTTTTATAGCTTTTATAAAATGCTTCTATTTTCGAAGTTCACGGGTACCTATCCCTGATATTTGTTGTGCCACATGAACCATACATATGGTGGATTATTCTCTTATTGATAGTGTAATTGTGGACTGTGTGTTCACCTTCAGCAAAGGTTTATCTGTGGAAATCTTGGTTATCCACGCCTAACACCATGTCCCATCAGGGTAATTTTATATTTTTCCCACAGGAACTCTATTGCAGAGGTAATTTTTATATTGATTTCTTAGCATAGAGATTCCCAGACTTTGGTAGTAGTATAAATTAAGATCACAAAGCTATGTGAGACATAACACCATTATTAGAATTTTCAGAGAATTTATTTTTAATTCTTAGAGTTCAGATGCCAACAAAAAGGCTTCCTGTCAGATTCTTGGGTTGGTTGGTGAATATTCCTGGTCCACGCTTTCATTCCTGGTCCACTCCTTTCAATTTTCTGGCTTTGTGCTATCTCATTCCTAACTCCCCATCTCAGACAGCTCCACGACTGCATCTTTTATCCCCATATAGTGGTTCGAATCTACCCACTAAACCTGTACCCGTACTCGTCTACCCTCCAAATCCCAGGTATACACAGTAACAGACTATACTTAACAAAACAGTTTTTATTAATTGCCTTGTCCTTTCTTATCCTTGACAAATAACTTTAATTTCTTAAAAGGTCATTCTTAAGATGTTTGTTATAACGTATCTAGCACTTCAAAGCTTTTGCTGTGAAAGTATTTCAAGTCACCTAATCTGACATTATGCCAGAACTAGAAATCCTTTGATATAGTTTTCAACTTTAATTAGTTTTGCAGTTTTGTATATTGATCATGTGATTATGTGAAAAATGTGCATATGGTCAGCAGATCTTATGGCCAGGAAACAAGATAATTTGTGGAGCTCCTGTGTTATTCTGCTCAATCGTGGTTGATGAATTTGTTGAAAGTATTAATAAATCCCTAATGCTCTCAGTTTATAAACAAAATAACTTAATATTTTCAAAAATTTAATAAGTTGAAAATTAGGATAGAAGAAATATATTCTCTATTATTGAATGAGTTTATAATTTCTTCCAATTATTGTATATTTCTTCCAGATTATTGAATTTGGTGACATATAGTCATTTAAATTAAAATTAATTCTAAAATAGCCTTATAGTCATCTTTATTAATTAATAACATTTTTTAAAAGGGACAACAAGGCTAAGTTACTTGATCTAAGTCAGAACTAAACTGAGAGCTGTGCAGAGCCCAGACAGACTATTTAGTGACCCAAGAAGACAAATATTTTCAAGCATTTTTAAACAGATAAGCTGTAAATATATTTTAAGCATTTAGATATTCTTAAAGCACTTATTTTTAAAAATGTATATTTAAATCAGGGATTGAATGAATGAAACGGGCAACCCTTAATTAGCAGGTTTCAGCCTTTGCTTTTCATCCAGAATGTCTATGTCCCTAAACTTGCAAAATACCACTCAGCCATCAAACTCCTGTAGTTAACCAGCCCCTACCGTTTTAGAAAGTAATGTTGCTATTGTCTATTATTACTCAAGCATAACTCTTAGAAGTATTGACCTGCCCTCCAACACCAAAGAGGTAATCAATTACCATTCAGTAACTTTTTCAGAGGATTTCAGTTAAACATAATTTTTCAATCTCTTTTAATATCAAGTAATAGTTTAAGGCCCTCAAATCTTTATCTCTAAGTTGTAGGCCTTCTTGCCCACAAATAAATTGACTTTAATTCACATTACTGCTTATCAGTGGCAGGGTCAGGATAAGAACACAGATCTTCCACTTGCAGTTCAGTGCTCTATAAAGTACATCTTTCTCAATCATTTTAAAAAATCTGTTCGGGCATTTCTTTCAACCAGCATATAATGATTTTTCCTCATTTTGCTTATTTTCATCACCATAGTAATCTCATTTATTATATTATCAAATATAAGATCTTCTGCCACATGCTTTTTTAATATCATCATGTCATATCCTAGAAGATTAAAATGACCTTCCCCAGAAACTGACAACTATGTATGTTCTTAATTAACTGTTCATAGTTTAAGGTCAGCTAAGTCAAACGTCATGGAGAGAAAAAAGTAAACTCCCTTCTACTCATTTTCAAGCAAATAGGGCTTATATTGAAAGGACGGGGAAAAAAGTAGTGTGTTCATTTTATAGCATTTTTATTTATTCTGAGATATACTAGACCACCAAGCCTAAAGCCTGTCCACAAAATAAATATATGAGCTCAGTCTGTATTTCCACAATTAAATGAGGAGAAAATAGCTAATAAATGCCCTCCAAATGTATACACACACACACACACACACACACACACACACACACACACACACACACAAGAAAACTATAACACAAAACTCCAAATTGAATTAAATTTCCTCAATAAAGCTTTTGGAGATTAAAATATACTGAATATAATTTAAAAATTAAAAACAGATATGAACAAAATAAAAAAGTTGATTTGACGTAGGAAAAAATGTGGAAGAAAAAAGACAAAACCATCTAAGAAATAAAGACTAAGCTACAAGATAACCAAGAAAGATAAGTTCACATAAAAAATTCCTAAGAAATATTGAAGAAAATCAGGAAATCAATCAAGAATAAGAATATAAGATGAAGAAAGAAGGAGTAAGAAAAGAAAAAGTAGTTTGAAATGGAAGACAGGCAGAGAAGATTCAATGTATGTTTAAATGGAGTTCGTGAAGATTAAAAAACATGGAATAAACTAACATTTAAAGTAATAATTTAGGAAAAACATTTGGAAGTTAAAAAATCTATTTAAATATACATATTACTAGGGGCCAGTTTATATGTAGGAAAACTGAAATTGAAATGTTCCATTGTGGAACTATGCCAGTAAATCTACTGGACTTTAAATATTTTAAAAGTATATCTAAAGACCTCTATGCAAAAGACCAAATAACTTGCAAAGGAGATAAAATTGGGCAGGCTACAGACTCTTCAAGAATAACATACTAGGTAACAATGACTATTATTTTTAATAAGCATAAATACAGAACATACCATCCAGGGATGATATAACCAGCCAACCTGTAGTTAAAGTATCAAGATTATAGGAAATAATTTTAAACATACAAGAACCCAAATAATAAGGTATTTATGAAAAATCTACATGAGGATAGATTTCACCCAAATAAGATATGACAGGTAAAACTTTTGTAAAATGGCTTAAACATATTTAGTATATGCAATATTAGATATAAAACTAAAACAAAATTGAAATAATGCAATTGAATAATGGCAGGAGAAGGGAGAGGAACATAAAAGGAGGAAAAAACCCATTGATTGCTATATGGGTTATAGAGTGTAGTTAAAGAATACCATTAAGAACTGACAAATCAGACAGAAAAAGGTAAGAAAATAAGATGAATAGAGTTATCAAAAAGTTGAAACACAAAAGTAACAACTGCAACAAAAATACAAATATTCCTAAACAAATAAATTGACCTCATAAAGACGAAAGAAGAAGAGAATGCTGAGACAGAAATACAGTAAATATTATAGTAATTATAACAAAATATTAAGATAGAGTAGAGACTACATATATTACTTAGTGATAAATGTGTGCATGGACTTAATTCACTTATAAAAATAAAATGATTTTCAAATTGGTAACAAAACAACATCCAACAAATAGCTGTTTGCTTTGTGCAAGAGACAAACATGAAACAAAGTAATTCAAGAAGTCCAGAAAAGCGGAATGGGCAAAGATAAAGTTATACCAGAAAAATGTAAATAATAAAAAAAGAGTTATGTTCATAATATTAAATAAGTCAGAATCCAAATCAAAACTAAATGAAGAATACTTTCAATGCTAAAAGACAAAATTCACTTTGAAGACATGAGTCATGACTATCCATGCACCAAATAAAACAACATGTATAAAACAAAAACTACAGGTAATGTGAGGCTAAGTAGATAGCAGCACACTAATAATAGAAAGAGACATTAAAATACCAGGGTCAGTTCAAAACAGACCTGCTGACTAATGGATTCCCATTTATTCTATGGGTTACAATTGCTTACTGTCATTATTTATTTTGATGCTCAAATTATCCCAGATTTAGCCAGTGGGAACACCTTCAGGCTGGCTCCTCTGTCTTTGCAACATGTTCCAATCACTTTTTTAATGTGCACTAATTTGAAACACAGGAATATATGTATATGTATATATATTCCTGCCCCTGCCCTGGAATCAGTCATTTCTCTAAGGCTCTCTGGAACCATTAAGTGAGGAATGGTTTTTAGAAGCCAACATCTGAGAACTAAATGTGCTCATTGCTACTAGGGTCCTTTCAGCAGACAGAGATGGGGGAAAAAAATGCATATCCACCAATACTCGTATATATACAAATGCCTCTATATCTATATCTATATATATATAGATAGATATGTATATATATATACACACACACACATGTTTTGTACATATATATACATATATATACAAATATATACATATATACATATATATATACATATACTGTGTTTCCCTGAAAATAAGACCTAGCCAGACAATCAGCTCTAATGCATCTCTTGGAGCAAAAATTAATATAAGACCCGGTCTTATTTTACTATAAGACCGGGTCTTATAATATAATATAATATAATATAATACAATATAATATATGACCGGGTATATAATATAATATAATATAATATAATATAATATAAATATAATATAAATATGATACCAGATCTTACATTAATTTTTGCTCCAAAAGACACATTAGAGCTGATTGTCTGGCTAGGTCGTATTTTCGGGGAAACATGGTATATACATATATATATATATATATATATATATATATATATATATATATATATATATATATAAATAAAATGAGGATTCATAACAATACTTTCAATTACAACTTAAGTCTGCAGTGTACATTCTGATTTTTCTCCTTTCCATGACTCTTCTTTATGACTCTCTCTCCAACAATAAGAATCACACTTCTCATTATTCTCAGTATAGTCACTTATTTATTTACTCCTCAATTACATAGAAAGTAGTTTTAAAATTGCCAACCTATATCACTGTGAAAAATAGAACAAATAAATACAGTTTAGCAGTTCTTTTTGAGTTTAGTCTGAAAGTGTTCAAAATTTGTGTTCAAATTTCATTTGGATTCCTAATAATATTATTTTTAATTGCAAGGAAATTACAACAACAAAAAGCACTACTGAACATGTAAAATTTCTCTTAGATGTGTCTTCTCTTTTTAAGGAGTATTGTTTCATAATACTACAAAAAAAAGTATCGTGAAATACATCATATTATATTTCACAATACTATGAAAAAACAGTATTCATGACTTGAATACTGCTCCTTCTATATTTCATTTCATTTCAAACTGCTTTTCTTTCATTTTCTTTCATTTCAAACTGCTCCAAAATATCTACCAAGGTTCTTATATCCTTATATATAATTTATTTTCCCAGGGACTAAAACAGGCATAAAATCATTCCACTATAGCACCCTTACATGTTTGAATGAGAGATATTTCCATCTCTTGAAAAATTAAAATTCTAGCTTGTAACTTAACATCAATTCTATTACATATTGAATCTTTGAATTTAGAAACAGACTTGTTCTTCTCTAAGTTCACAGTTGCTTTGAAGGTTTTTATTACTGAAGCACACCAAAAAAAAAAAAATTGTTTAAAATAAAAAAGTAGAAGTATTTTTCCTAAATCACTTTTCTTTAATTATGTAATTAAAATAAAATAATTGATAATCAGGAATGTAGATAATAAAAGAGAAGCTTAAACATTAGTCAACCTCCTTGGAGTGAAGAATTTTACATTAGAAAACAGTGTAAAAGCAGATATCAGAAGTAAACTCTGTTCACTCATCAATCAAAATAAACAGAATCATTTAAAAACATTGAACATTTGAAATAAAAATTAGTTATTTAACACTTCATTGGATACATTTTATGGACCCATTATTCTCTAGGCTTACCAATTCATGCAATGATCATCTTAATGACGTATTTTTGTTTGTCATTAATGTGTTTTTCTCTGTATTTTTATGACATATGACTATATCAATTTATCTTACCTAAGTAATTTTTTGCACTTTGTTAATGTATATTTGATATACAGTAAACTTCATATATTTAAGTGTACAATTTGGTAAGTTTTGGCATGTCACATGATGAAACAATCACAATTATCAAGATAATAAACACTTTTTTCACCTTCAATTTTTCTCATGTTCCTTTGTAAGCGATCCCACCTTCTATCTATATCCACATGTAAACTGCTTTCTGTGACTATGCATTAGTTTCCATTTTCTAGAGTTTTATATAAATGGAATCATACTATATTTTGTTTCTAGCTTCCTTCACTTACATAATAATTTTGAGATTCATTATGTTCTTATGTATATCCATATTTCATTCATTTTACATTTATAGTATACCATTGTATGGATATACTAGTCTGCTGATTATTCACTAGTTTATGAACATTCGGGTTGTTTCCAGGTTTTGGTTAATAACAATGGTTTTGATTAGTAACACTGCCATAAACACTGGCATGCATACCTCTCATTTCTCTTGAATATAGAAGTAGATGTCTGGATCAATGGTAGGTGAGTTTTAAATATTTGGACTTTTGAAGAAACTGCCCAACTGCTTTCCAAAGTGGTTGTACATGATTATATCTTAAATACTTATTTATATTGCAATTACATCAATCTGTTTATATATTTTTCTCTAAAGGTCAAATACCTCTGAAATATTGGGCTAAGTAAAAAGATCAGACTTTGAAGGAAAAAAATGAAGAGAAAAATTGGGAATCCATGATAATGTTAAATTACAGATAGAATGTACATGTAAATGGGAAAATGAATCGTTCTAAACAATATTAAAGAAACAAATAATGTTCCTCGGTTTTTTTTAAAGGCATTAATTCTACTAATGAAGTTCTTCCATAGAAAGGTCACAGTTATCTTTGTGACCAAATGCTGTCAATTATTGGAACATAGCAATGTCATAATAGTGTTTTATTAGAGTCAGAATCGTGAACTTAAACCAGTTAAATAAATAGGAGATAAATTATCAAAAAGTATAATAGAATGTAAAATATTAAGAACTTACAAGGTAAAATATTTTATGCCACAATTGGGCTCTAATATGTAATTTTAATTACTACTATTTCCCAGCATTACATTTTCAGATCAACATTGTTTTGTCTTTCTTTCATTTGACAATCTTGTAAATATACAACACAATGTTATGAAAACATTTGTGATGTGGCAGATTAGAAAGATAGCGACAACTGAAAAAAACAAAAATAAAACAAAGGACATTTTGAGAAACAATCTTATATACAAAATGAAGAGAGAAATTATATCAGGAATGGAAGTAAAAAGTTAACTTCATTAAAAATTTAGCTGGTACACAGTTCATCTATTTCACTGTGGCAAGCCATCAAAATAATTATGATTCCATGAACGCAATCTAATCTCAGGCGAATGCTAAAAAGTCTGTCTTCCAATTAGCACATCAGTGGGACTTGCCTACTTAAATCAATTGAATACCAGTAGACGAAAGCCCCCTAAGTGTGCACTATGAGATTCATATGAAGAAACAGATGTAATCATGTATTTGCAATGCACATTAGGAAATTGTTGGCAAATGTTTAATATGTGATTTTTTTCTTTGTATACAGCAAATCAAAAGTCTAAAAAAGGGCTTAAACTCTAGTGAAATGCTCAAATGTGCAAATTCAGGTTTTAAAAATCTAGTTTGTTAATGCATCTATTATAATAAAGCAATGAGGTCTTAAAAGCATATTTCTAAAATTGGATGTGGGACCATAAAAATGGGTAAATTAATTTTCTAGATACAAATGCCATATTAGAAAGTAATTAGAAAGTCCTCAGAGATATTTACCATTAAATTACAGGCAGCTTCCTTTGTTCTTTACTGTTTAGGGAAGTGCTTTATACTTTCTTTGAACATCTTTCCCACATTAATCATTATATACATTTAAAAGTTAAGCATAACTTACTGTATGTAAGTTTTAAAATATTTTTAATAATAGTTTTTTTTAAATTTAAGGGAAGCTTAAACAATAGAATGCATAAAATCTCATTTTTCCTTTTAATTATTAATATTTAGATTTTTTAAAGAGTTTCTATTATATAGAGATGAGAATTATGAATGTATTTATTTTCTGCAATGAGATCCTTGTGTTCTCTTAGTTTAGTAATAAGCAAGAGAAAACAGAAAAATTGTGGACTAGGACACAGCATCATGTGAATATAAAATGCTTCATTAAAGATGTTTTGCATTTTGTTTCAATGACTTCAGATACATTGAGAGCCTCTATTTCTGTAGGTATAGTTTTAAAAGAGGGAAAAAATAGAGATGGCAAAAGCATAACTAGTAGGGACACAGAAAGTATGCCCAAACTCAGAAAATAGCACAGATGAAAAGATTGCCTTCATTCATCAGCAAAAATGGCAAGATCTATTTTATTTGAAAGCAGCATAATATCAAAACTAAAGTCTTGAGCAGGAAATCAAGATTCGTGATTTCTAGTTCAGGGTCTCTTACAGTGTAACTAGAATACTAGGGAAGCTCAAAAATCGAATAGTCCCATAGCAAAAATAATCTTGGTGGGTAAGAAGTCATATCCCTCAAGAACTGATCATGCATGAGTGTAGGTAAGGGAGTTGACACCAGTAGATGCAAAGCAAAAAAAAAAAAAAAAATGCAAATTAGCCACTTGAACTGAAGTACAGTATTGTTCTTATCTGAATGTTTTGCCATTATTTGCATGCTGGGAAATGAGGGCTGCAGGGAGAAAGGGAATATGGTCAAGTTGAGAAACAGGATGAATCTACAACACACTTAAGAGTAAATGAGGAATAAGCCCACCAACACTTCTGTTACCAGTTAAAAAGGATTCCAGCCATTTTTGTTAACATAATTTTAATATTTGACAGCTCAAAATATTCTTTTTATTACTGCTGTCTTCAATCTGTTTTCCTACAAGGATTATCCTTAATAAGAAAGAGGTCCATTTACCAATTTTGAAAATAAAAGCAAAAATGAAAGAGTGCAGCTGGACTCAGGCATAAAGAAGGCAGAGGAAATACAGGAAGGGTGTAAATGAATAAAGAAAATGAAATCTGAGGCTCAGTGCCCTGGGTCTGCCAAAATCCAGAAAAACAAGAGCAAAGCAGATAGGATCACGTCTGAGAAGAGGTCCTTACATTTTAAAAATTAAAAGACAAAACACAAAACTTTTTCTAGGACAAAGATCATCTAAGCCAAACCTCTCCTTTTTGCATGATATCTCTTTACAATATTTTCTACAAGTCACTTCACCTTTTGCGCCTTAATTTTATCATTTATTAAAGGCAAAAATATTACTTTAAAAGTTCCCTAAGGTCTCTATCATCTCCAAAATGCTGTTATTTTAAGTAGCTTTTCCTCCCTCAAATCTTCATTATTGGTCTTTGCGAATGCATTTTCTATACTTTTGGATAATATTCTTGAACTAAGTAACAAACGTCATAAATGGACAAGCAAGAAAATACCCCAAAATTTAAAACATTCTTATAATCATAAATAAAATGACTCTAAAGACTCTCGAGGAGCCAGCCCGGTGGCTCAGGCAGTTAGAGCTCCATGCTCCTAACGCCAAAGGCTCCTGGTTCGATTCCCACATGGGCCAGTGGGCTCTCAACCACAAAGTTGCCAGTTTAACTCCTCAACTCCCGCAAGGGATGGTGGGCAGTGCCCCCTGCAGCTAAGATTGAACACTGTACCCTGAGCTGAGCTGCCGCTGAGCTCCCAGGTGGCTCAGTTGGTTTGAGTGCCTCCTCTCAACCACAAGGTTGCCAGTTCAACTCCCACCAAGAGATGGTGGGCTGCGCCCCCTGCAACTAACCATGGCAACTGGAACTGGAGCTGAACTGCGCCCTCCAAACAACTAAGATTGAAAAGACAACAACTTGACTTGGAAAAAAAAAAAGCCTGGAAGTACACACTGTTACCCAATAAAGTCCTGTTCCCCTTCCCAATTAAAAAAAACCCTCTTTTTTCTTGGATTAGAGAACTGATCTCCTGCGGTAGGCAGAATGGTCCCCCTTATATCCATGCTCTAATCCCCAGAATTTGAAAATATGTTAGCAAAAGAGATTTTGCAGATTTAATTAAGATTATGCACCTTAAAATGAGGAGATAATTCTGAATTAGTGGGTGAGCTGACCTAATCACACGAACTTTTTAAAGCAGAGAACTTTCTCAGACTGGTGTCACAAGTCAAAGAGATTTGAAACGTGCAAAGCATTTGACTTGCCATTCCTGATTTAAAGATGGTATATGTCACATGAAAAGGAATGCTTCTGATCTTAAGTAGCTCTTCTGGCTGACAGCTAGCAGCCAGAATAGGGACTAAACCCTACACTTTCAAGGAACTAAATTCTGTCGACACACAAATAAACCTGGGAACAGGTTCTTCTCGAGAACCTCTGAAAGAAACATGGCTCTGTGAACAGCTTGATTTTGGCTGTATGAAACCCTACGCAAAGAACCAGCTGAGTTATGCTGCACCTAGACTTCTGACTATAAGAAAGGATGAGACAACAAATGGGTGCTGTATTAAGCTCCTTGGTTTGTGGTCATTTGTGATAGTACTTGTAGAAATCTCATACATTTCCTTACTGGTCATGTTGATTCCTCTTTATCCCACTCCAACTCATTCTCCATTTGGCTGCCAGAGTAATCTTTCTAAAATTTAATTCTATTTCTGTCATTCCTTGGGTAAAACCACCTGCCCCTCTGATCAAAGTGTCTATCATTATTTATTGCAAAAGTGCCCTTAGTTTTCAATTTCCCCCACTAACATGAAAGTTACAGGAGATTTGGTGTTTTATTCTTTAAAGTAGTTCAAGTAAAGCTTAACACACACACACACACACACACACAAAGGAAGGTAGAATTTTAAGGAACCTATTGATATGAAATACAGTACAGTATAAAAGGAAAGTTAAAATAATAAGCAACTATTAAAGGCGAATTTAATTTTTCTAGATTGGTAGTATAATTTCTTCTGTCTGCATAATATTTAATACTGTATTTATAATAGTTTAAACTTAATTTGATTTACTCTAAATTTGAATTTACTTCAAAATGTTTCCCCCTAAGAATATCTCTGAGAAAATATTTATCACATTTTTTTGGTTAGGCATCCTTTTCTAAGTACAAAATACCAAATTTGTGATCTCATTTCAGTTTTCTCAAAAATGTAGTCTGTTTCTAGCTAAATTTTTCCTAAAGGTTTTCAACCCAAAAACTTACCACAGTGCTCCCAGTGAGTTACCATAGTAACTCTAAATGTTTCCCACCAAATGTGAAAATTTGCAATAGATCAGGTCTATCATGACAGCTATGTCAAGACCACGAAGAGAGTGATTAATGGGTGAAAGTATCACAAAAGGGTCTGTAAAAATACCGTCGTATCTAAAACTAGAGGACAATATAGAGTTTTACCATTCACAAGATTTGCCAATACTAATTTTTTTAAACATATTAATTATTTTTAAGAGTAAAAAGCATATTAGTAAAAGATCAAGTCTTTATATTCTCATGGAAGCCAAGACTTGTCAAACATTGTGCGATAAAAATTTGACCTTAAATATTATAAAGAAATCCAAAATGGGAATGATACAGTTAGCTTAAAAGGCATATAGTATTTTACATAAAGATAACAAAAGTTTAATATTACTCTGTCTTCATTATATTCATGGAGATCAATGAATATAAACATTGACATAGCATTTCTTTTTCATGGACTCATCACAGGCTACAAGTCAAATCACTGAGTTCTGCCTTGAATCTCTCAGAGTGACTATATACTAACATCCACTGAATTGAATACTTAATTAAGTGAATACTTAATTGAGAAGAAGGCTACTGAACTGTTATTTAGCAATTCTGATCTATTCTCACAGAGAACAGAGAAAATGAAGGTACCTTCAAAGGAGAGAGAACTTTTACTGAAGGCCCATGCAAATTTCTAATACAGATGAGGAATATGATAGAGATAATACTAGCTTATTCGCTGTTATTTGAATCTCTCTCATTTCACTACTTATGAAGATAAGAGCAGATATCAAATACTAACTGGGACAACATCATGCTGATTTTCATTAAATTTGGTAAAAGGATGCCCAGCATGGAAAAATTAAATGACTTTCAAACCATATAACTAAAAATGGTCTTCTATTTATAGCCATTATGTTTGATTTCAATTTTTAAATACTAACATTTACTAAAGTCTAAATAATTAAACTCAGCCAAATGATTCTACTACAAAATATTTCTTTTGAAATGTTCAAACCTACATGATAAGAAAAGCCTTTAGGGATGATGTCATAAAAATGGCAGAGTGAGGTGAGCCTCTTGAAATCTCCTCTGGAATTTAAAACAAATTCAACAACTATAACTCCACAAAGGACTGCCTTAGACAGGCAAGACTAAGAGGTGCACTACTGAAATCATCAAAAGCTGGACAAATTGCGCTAGTGGGGGAGGAAGGAAGGGAGAAATGAGGAGACGGAGCCATGCGGGCAGAGGACGCAGACCAACCTGGGTGCTCCGAGCTCACTACATTCCATAGCTACAGCAGCTGTGGGAGAGGGAAGAACTCAGACTGCTAGGGCTCCGCTTATGACCACAGGGCTGAGGGGACAGCACATAACACAGCTGAACCCAATGCTCAAGGCAGAGACCTCGTAGCAAAGACTGAGGGAAGAAGGCTGAAAATGGTGGTTTAAGCCCTCATTGCTAAGCAGAGAACGGAAGCCTTAGGTACTGAGCCTAGCTGCCCTTTCCCTACCCTCCCAGAGCTCACCCCACCCCACCTGCCCAGTGCTAGAAGCAGAACAGTAGCAGTGTCAGATCAAAAGAACAGAATAGTTGCAGTTCTGATAACTGTGGTCCACAGACATGGACTCGCAGCTCAACTAGTTCTGGCAAAGGGGAGGGAGCCGTGGAAGCAGGACTGGCTATGGTGTTGGTCACCTCCATTGCTCTGGGCCACCTCTCACAACCCACCCCGCCCCTCTCACAACTTATCTGGGCGGATCCCTGCAGGAGTAAACAGAGCTGTTGAAACACACGGGCTCTGAATCTGGTGCAGGAAGAGCTTTGGAACTTCAGAAATTCTCCACATCCCCTCATGGAGGCAGCGCCCAATGACCCAGGCGAACTGTTCAGAGAGGAGAAGCCCGCCTTCCAGGGGATCCCCAATTGTGTAAGAAGCCGGAATAGTGCAGAGAAAATATAACACCACAGTGTGAGACAGAATAAAAGGCCACAGTTGGAGAGACTGTAAAACATTCTACCAACACCTACTGGAAAATAAAAGAAAGACCTCTTTCTATCAACCTGTTGCAAAACCCACTCCTGTAGATGTCTAGGAAGAGATATAATAAATCATTAATTGCCATGAATAACTAATGTAACAAGACAGCTCAGGAAGAAAATGAAAAGTCTCTAGAAAATGAACTTAAAGACATGAAAATATGTGACTTAAATGACAGAGAATTCAAGATTGCAGTTCTGAAAAAACTCAACGAGATGCAAGAAAACTCAGACAGGCAGTTTAATGAACTCAGAAACACAATCGAAGAACAAAATGAACATATTACCAAAGAGACTGAAATTTCAAATAAAAAAACAATTAAAATTCTGGAAATTAAGAAATCAATAAAAGAAATGAAGAATGAAGTAGCCAGCTTAGGTAGTATAGTTGAACAGATGGAGAAAAGAATCAGTGACATCGAAGATAGAAATCTGGAAATGACAGGAATGGAAGAAGAAAGAGACTTGAGACTTAAAAGAAATGAAAGCACTCTACAAGAAATTTCTGACCCCATCAGAAAGACCAATATAAGAATAATACCAGAAGGAGAAGAAAGAGAGAAGGAAACAGAGAATATATTCAAACAAGTAGTCGACAAAAACTTCCCAAACTTGTGGAAAGAACTGGATCCTCGAATCCAAAAAGCAAATAGAACACCTAATTACCTCAACCCCAACAGGCCTTCTCCAAGGCACATTGTATTGAAGCTATCTAAAATCAACGACAAAGAAAGAATCCTCAAGGCAGCCAGAGTAAAGAAGACGGTAACCTAAAAAGGAGCCCATTAGATTATCATCAGATTTTTCAGCAGAAACTCTACAAGCCAGGAGGGAGTGGAACCAAATATTCAAATTACCGAAAGAGAGAAATTATGAGCCAAGAATAATATATCCAGCAAAGATATCCTTTAGATATGAAAAAGAAATAAAGACCTTTCCAGACATACAGAAGCTCAGGGAATTTTTTAACACATGACCTGCACTACAAGAAATACTGAAGGAGGCTATTCGACCACTGTGAATAGGGATAATTTGTGACAACCAACACATAAAAGGGGGGAGAGTAAAAGCCTGAATTGGAATATAAGAATGGAGAAAGTAAGCGTGCTAAATGAAATGGAATATTCTAAATATGAAACTTTCTTTTACATAAACTTAATGGTAACCACTCAAAAAAATAAAAATCCAGAACTGAAATATATAACATAATAAAAAAACAAACAGAAGGAAAAATCATAGAATACCACCACACAGAAATAACAGACAACAACAAAAAGGCAAAGAAACAATGGAGACACAGGCTTACCAGAAAACCAAAGATAGAATGATAGAGATCCTCACATATCAATAATCACCTAAATGTAAATGGATTGAACTCACCAATAAAAAGGCACAGACTAGCAGATGGGATCAAAAAACTAAATCCAACCATATGCTGCCTCCAAAAGACACATCTCAGCTACAAGGACAAACATAGACTCAAAGTGAAAGGGTGGAAATTGACAATCGAAGTAAATGGTATCCAGAGAAAATCACGTGTAGCCTGATGAAACAGACTTCAGGATAAAAAAATTAACAAGAGACAAAGATGGGCATTTTGTAATGATAAAGGAGACTATACGACAAGAAGATATAACAATCATCAATATTTATGCCCATAATCAGGAAGCACCGAAATACACCAAGCAACTACTAACAGAACTAAAGGGAACAATTGACCAAAACACAATTATACTAGGGGACCTAAATACATCATTGACAGCTATGGATAGATCATCCAACAGAAAATAAATAATCCAATAGCAGCCCTAAATGACACATTAGATGAAATGGACACAATTGACATTTATAGAGCACTTCATCCCAGATCATCAGACTATGCATTATTTTCTAGTGTACATGGAACATTCTCAAGGATAGACCATATATTGGGACATAAAACTAGCCTCAGCAAATTTAAGAAGACTGAAATCATCCCAAGCAGATTCTCTGATCACAAAGCTTTGAAATTGGATATCAACTGCAAAAGGAAAGCAGGAAAAACCACAAATATGTGGAGATTAAACAACATACTTTTGAAGAATGACTGGGTCAAAGAAGAAATAAGAGAAGAGATCAAAAGATACATAGAAACAAATTAGAATGAAAATACATGCTACCAAAATTTTGGGGATGCAGCAAAAGCAGTTTCAAGAAGTAAATTTATATCATTACAGGCCTATCTCAAAAAAATAAGAAAAATCCCAGATAAATAACCTCACATTACACCTTAAAGAACTAGAAAAAGAATGAAACCAAAGTTAATAGGAGGAAGGAAATAATAAAAACCAGAGCAGGACTAAAGGAAATGGAGAACAAAAAGACCATTAAAAAAATTAATGTGACAAAGAGATGGTTCTTTGAAAAGATTAATAAAATTGACAAATTCTTCACTAGACTCACTAAGATAAAAGAGAAAAGACACAAATAAACAAAATCAGAAATGAAAGAGGGGAAGTTATCACTGATGCCATGGAAATAAAAAGATCATCCAAGAATACTATGAAGGACTATATGCCACCAAATTCAATAACCTAGAAGAAATGGACAAGTTCTTAGAAACATATAGCCTTCATAGGCTGAATCATGAAAAACTGGAAAATCTAAACAGACCAATCACCAGTAAGTAAATTGAATCAGTCATCCAAAACCTTCCCAAAAGCAAAAGTCCGGCACCAGATGGCTTCACTAGTGAATTCTACCAAATCTTCAAAGAGGATCTAACACCTGTCCAACTCAAATTTTCCAAAAAATTGAAGAAGAGACAATCCTCCATAACTCATTTTATGAAACCAACCAACATTACCCTGAAACCAAAACCTGGTAAAGATAACACAAAAAAAGGAAACTACAGACCAATATCCCTGATGAATACAGATGCAAAAATCCTAAACAAAATTCTAGCAAATCGAATACAACACTGCATTAAAAAAATTATTCATCACAACCAAGTGGGGTTCATCCCCGGGGCACAAGGATGTTTCAACATTCGCAAATCCATCAATGTGATACATCACATAAACAAAATAAAGGACAAAAATCATATGATTATATCAATTGATGCAGAAAAAGAATTTCACAAGATAAAATATCCATTTATGATTAAACACTTCATAAAATAGGGATAGAAAGAAAATACCTTAACATAATAAAGGCCATATACGACAAACCCTCAGCTAATGTCATAATTAATGCTAAAACTGAAGCCCTTTGCTCTACGTTCAGGTACACGACAGGGCTGTCCCCTATCACCTCTGCTTTTCAACACAGTGTTGGAAGTTCTCACCAGAGCAATCAGGCAAGAGAAAGAAACAAAAGGCATCCAAATAGGGAATGAAGTAGTTAAATTGTCACTCTTTGCAGATGACGTGATGGTATATATAGAAAACCCTAAAGACTCCACCAAAAAGCTATTAGAAACAATCAACGTATACAGTAAAGTTGCTGGCTACAAATCAACGTACAAAAGTCGATTGCATTCCTATATACTAACAATGAAATCTCAGAAAATGAGACCAAAAAAAAAAATCCTTTTACAATTGCAACAAAAAGAATAAAATACCTAGGAATAAACTTAACCAAGGATGTGAAAGACCTATATGCTAAAAACTGTAAGACATTTTCAAAAGAAATTGAAGAAGACACAAAGGAATGGAAAGACATTCCATGCTCATGGATTGGAAGAATCAACATAGTCAAAATAGCCATATTACCCAAAGCAATATACAGATTTAATGCAATCCCCATCAAAATCCCAATGGCATTTTTTAAAGAAATAGAACAAAAAATCATCAGATTTGTATAGAACCACAAAAGACTCCGAATAGCCAAAGGAATCCCAAGAAAAAAGAACAATGCTGGAGGTATCGCACTCCCTGACTTCAGCTTGTACTACAGGGCAACAATAATCAAAACAGCATGGTATTGGCAGAAAAACAGACACACAAAACAATGGAATAGAATTGAGAACCCAAAAATAAACCCATACAAATATGGACAGATAATTGTTGACAAAGAAGCAAAAAATATACAACGGAGAAAAGACAGCCTCTTCAATAAATGGTGCTGGCAGAATTGGAAAGCCACATGCAAAAGAATGAAACTGGACTGCTATCTGTCACCATGTACCAAAATTAATTCAAAATGGGTCAAAGACTTAAGCATAAGACCTGAAACAATAAACTGCATAGAAGAAAACATAGGTACTAAACTTATGGACCTTGGGATCAAAGAGCATTTTATGAATTTGACTCCTAAGGCAAGTGACGTGAAAGCTAAAATAAATGAATGGGACTATATCAAACTTAAAGCTTCTGCACAGTAAAAGAAACCATCAACAAAATAAGTAGGCAACCAAGTGAATGGGAGAAAAGTTTTTCAAACAGCGCCTCCAATAAGAGGCTAACATCCAAAATATACAAGGAACGCATACACGTCAACCACAAAAAAACAAACAACCCAATTGAAAAATGAGCAGAGGACTTGAAGAGACATTTCTCCAAAGAGGACATACAAATGTCAAATAGACATGAAAAAATGCTCAACATCACTAATCATCAGAGAAATGCAAATGAAAACCACAATGAGGTATCACCTCAACCTGTTAGAATGGCTATCATCAACAAGACTAATAGTAACAAGTGTTGGAGAGGCTGTGGAGAAAAAGGAACCCTCATATACTGTTGGTGGAAATGCAGATTGGTGCAGCCGCTAGGGAAGGCAGTGTGGAGGTTCCTCAAAATATTAAGAATGACCCAGCAATCCCTCTCCTGGGCGTCTACCCCAAAAATGTGAAAACATTATCCATAAAGACAAGTGTGCTCCAATGTTCATTGCAGCTTTTTTTATGGTGGCCAAGACATGGAAACAACCAAAATGTCCTTTGATAGATGAATGGAAAAAGAAGTTGTGGTATATATATACAATAGAATACTATTCGGTGGTAAAAAAAAAGATGAAATAGTACCATTTGTGACAACATGGATGCATCTTGAGATTATAATGCTAAGCGAAATAAGTCAGACAGAAAAAGTAGAGAACCATGTGATTTCACTGATATGTGGTATATGAAACTGAAAACAACAAAAGAACAAGACAAAAAAATGAAGGAACAAAAACTTATAGACACAGACAATAGTTTAGGGGTTAACAGAGGGTAAGGGGAGAGGGCGGCTCTAGAAGAGGGTAAACAGGATCTAACATATGGTGATAGAAAGAGAACTGACTGGATGATGAACACACAATGTGAGATATAGATAATGTATTACAGAATTGTACACCTGAAATCTATGTAACTTCATAACAATTGTCACTCCAATAAACTTTAATTTTTTAAAAAAGCCTTAAATAAAAATACTTGTATTTTTAATGTATCACATTAAATAAAGTTATATTAAAATGTACTTTCACAATTAAATTCACAATTTGAATTAAATTATAGTTTCACAAATATTACAAACATAAATAATGTTAAAGTACATTAATCACATAAATAAAAGATTGTATTATTTGATAATTCTAAAGTAATAGTAGTCTATAGAAATTAAATTTCTTTATCTACATTATACAATGAGTCCCCAAAAGCTTCCCAAACTTTCATTATTTTCTAATTGATAAAGAGCACTGTTTTGCCTTTACTAAGTTTACAGACATTGAATCGGTTTACAAGACTCAGGAGACAAAATAAGGCAGCAAAACTTAAAACTATTTGGAAAAAGTTGCTGTTAATGCTGCTAAACAAGTCAGATACAAGACGACATCTGTTAAAACTATTATTCATCTTTCAAATTGTGAGACACTTCAATTTGTTATGAATAGCCCTAATAAAGTCTGTAAATTAATGTGGAGATTTTTATTTGATATCCACACTGGATCTGATCAAAGAAAAAAACTGACACATAATATGAGCAACACAACCTCAAAGGAGAAAACTGTATTTTGTCATCTAAATTATTTAGTTGACACTACAAAATTATACCTGTAGTACTTGCAATCTTAATCCCTACCTGGAAAGTAATTAACAGAAGATAGTCATCTAAATAAAGCCTGGGCCAATATAAGTACATGATGATGCCATTTGGCTTGGAAAACATTTTAATTCACATCAAGTGCACATAACAGCATCTTTCCTGACCTTCCTGCCTAAAAGTTGTGCTTCCATGAGTAAATTAATCATACATTACCCCAATTTGACTTTACACAATCCCTGATTCAAATTAGTCCTCAATCTCCAACTGCAGCACTGGCTCTGAGTCAAAGTCAATGTTGGTAAATGTATTTTGAGATTCTGCTTGAAATTCTTGGGCTGTATTATCTCTGAACAAGAGATCCTAGATGCTAGACAACATGTTTATGGTTTGTGAGTGAGAGGTCTCCCAGGTTAATGACTTTCAGGGTTATCTAAATTGGTTTTGGCTAATTGTCACCTACTCTAACATAGATTGCCCTTATATTATCAAAACTATTCCCTAGCATTATAGAGAAAGATACCTTTCCCCATGTAATGCCAAGCTCTTTTGACCTCTGCAAATATCCTCCTTCCTGAACTATACCCCAGAGGAAGCCAAATACTCCTCTTGGGAATCAGAATTACATGACACTGAGGATTCCTTGTAGCTTCTGTGGCATTACCTTGAGAGAAGTTGGCATCTACTCAGAAAGCTGTAGGGGCAGCCAGATGGCTCAGTTGGTTAGAGCACAAGCTCTTAACAACAAGGTTGCCAGTTCAACTCCCTCATCGGACGGTGGGCTGTGCCCCCTGCAACTAAAGATGGAAAACGGCAACTGGACTTGGAGCTGAGCTGTGCCATCCACAACTAGATTGAAGGATGACTTAGAGCTGATGTGCCCTGGAGAAACATGCTGTTCCCCAATATTCCCCAATAAAAATAAAAAAAGAAAAAAAGAAAAAGAAAGCTGTAGTATATGAGAGGCTCAGAAGCTCAGTTTAAACAAAGCCAAATCAAACTGTAATGCTAGGTGACTGTAGTAGTGGTCAATTCTGGGGAAAATATTTAGACCCGAGAGCCTTTCACCTATTAAATACTGCACACATCGAACTGATAGAATCAACAAAACTTCTAAAGATCCAAGGCCATCTAAAGGCAGCCAATGAAAGAGTGGTAGAAACTGTGACCATGTGCTAGTGAAAACAGTCAAGAAGGTTCTATACAAGTTGCTGCAAATAACAACAACAGCAACAGTAATAATACAATACTTTCTTCAAATGTTACATTACTTTTCAAATATATTAGTGTGAATGTTCTAGGTTTCTGAATATTTATTATTATTACTACTACTATTATTATTGGTATGGTATCCTATTTAAATTACATGACAGAATATCACATAAAAGTGAAAAAATTCCAGTTTCCAAAATGGATTAAAGACTTAAATGTAAAACTTAAATTTAACTCCTAGAAGAAAACATAAGTTGTAAACCCTCTGATATTGCTGATATAATCATATGTATCTCCTTGGGCAAGGGAAACAAAAGAAAACATAAAGAAATGGGACTACATCAAACTAAAAAGTTTTTGCACAGCAAAGGAAACCATGAACAAAACAAAAAGGCAACCTACTAAATGAGAGAAGATATTCACCAATGATATGTTTGATAAGGGATTAATATCCAAATTTTATGAAAAAAACTCATATAACTTACCACCAAAAAAACAAGCAATCCAATTTTAAAAAATGGGCAGAGGACCTGAATAGACATTTCTCCAAAGAGGACATACAGATGGCCAATAGACATATGAGAAGGTGCTCAATGTCACTAATCATCAGAGAAATGCAAATAAAAATTACAGTGAGATATCAGCTCACACTTACTTGTCTGAATGGACATTATCAGTAAATCAACAAACAAGTACTGGCAAGCATATGGAGAAAAAGGAACCCTCATGCACTGCTCTTGGATTACACATTGCTGCAGCCACTATGGAAAACAGTATGGAGGTTCCTCAAAAAATTAAAAATACAACTACCTTATGATCCAGCAATTCCACTTCTAGGTATTTATCCACAGAAATTCAAAACACTAATTCAAAAAGATGTATGAATCTCTGTGTTCATTGCAGCACTATTTACAACAGCCAAGATATGGAAGCACCCTAAGCACCCACAATAAACCATTGGATAAAGAAAATGTGGTACATATACATTTTACAGTAGACTATTATGAGGCCATAAAAAAGAATGAAATATTATCGTTTGCAACAATATGTATGGACCTAGAGGGTATTATGCTAAGTGAAATAAGTCAGGCAGAGAAAGACAAATACCATATTTCACCTATATGTGTAATTTGAAGAATAAATGAACAAGCACAACAGAAACAGACTTATAAATACAGAGAATAAACTGATGCCTGCCAGATGAAAGGGGGGTTAGGGGACTGGGTGAAAAAAGTGAAGGGATAAGAAGTATAAATTGGTAGTGACAAAATAGTTGTGGGAATATAAAATATAGCATAGGGAATATAGTCAATAATATGGTAGTAACTATATATAGTGCCAGGTGGGTACTAGACTAGTCAGGAGAGCACTTTGTAAATTATATAAATGTCTAACCACTATGCAGTATACTTGAAACTAATATAAAATAATATTGATTGTCAACTGTAATTGAAAAATAAAAAAAGAATTTAGACCTGAAAACACTAGGCTCACATTCTCAACAATCAATTGAGAATTGCCTCACATTTCAAAAGTAAGTAAGCAGACAAACAAACAAACATGGCAAAATATCACATAAAAGTAAAAAAGTCCAGTCTCCAAATTTCTCATTTCAAAAAATTCAGATTGTGTATTATGCATTCCTCTTCTTGCTCATGCCTGTAATTTTGCTTTAATGACAAAACAACTAGCAAAACCACACATAGGTTGCTGATCTGATCTGAACATAACATGATTACAAAGTAGGAGGCTGAACAAGTTAAACAGGATCACAAAGTTCAAAATCAATGATTTTCAAAATTTGTCATTGAGCTAAACTTACTATTTCCTTAACTGCTTCTGTGGATTAATAAAATATAGAGTCTCCAAGCCTCCTTTGGATTATTACACGAATCCAAAAATGTAATTGTCGTACATTATGACTATCTGGAAAAAATAATTCTTTGGAAGCAGTAATTTTATGCTATTCCATTAACATAAAAGATCCTTGCTACTTTTTATTATTGCCAGCTTAAAGAAAAGAAATTAAACTAGTCAAAATAACAAGAGATCAGTTTAGACTGATTTCAAACTTCAAATGAAAAAAGTAGACTAGATGTGGCTGAGGAAAGCATTTCTGAGCCACAGAATATATCAAGAATCCTGGAAAACTGCAAAGCCAAAAAAATAGAAAAAAAAAAAAAAACAGAACAGAATATCTCAGACTGTGGAACAACTACAAAAGGTTTAACATATTTGTTATAGAAACACCAGAAAGAGAAGAAAGAGAGAAAAGAACAGAATATTTGAAATAATGACTGAGAATTTCCCCAAATTAATATCAGACACCAAACCATATATATAGGAAGCTCAGAGAACACGTAATAAACAAAAAGATAAACGTAAAAAACAAAAAGAAAAAAACACTACACCTAGGCATATCAGTTTTGAAATTACAGAAAATCAAAAATAAAGAAAAACCTCTGGAGGAAAAAAAAAAGCTGGAGGAAAATATAAAACAACTTACCTATATAGGAACAAAGATAAGGATCATTACATCCAACTTCTCCTCAGAAACCATGTCAGCAAGAAGAGAATGAGTGAAATATTTAAAGTGTTCAGAGAAAAAGAATCCACCAACCTAGAATAATGTACCCAATAAAATTATCCTTCAAAAGTAAAGGAGAGATAAAGCCTTTGTTGGAAAAACAAAAATTGAAGGAATTTGTTACCAGTAGACCTGCCTTGCAAGAAATGTTAAAAGTTCCTGAGAGAGAAGGAAAATAATATAGGTCAGAAACTTGGATCTAAATAAAGAAAGAGCCTCAAAGAAAGGATAAGTGAATAAAATAGAATAAGTTGAATAAAAACTTTTTTTTCTTATTCTTGACCTAATAGATACAAGTTTGCTGAAAATAACAAAATGTAATCAATTAGGTTTGCTTAAGTATATCATATATATACTATATATAAGTGAAATGAATGATAGTGATGACACAATGGACAGGAGAAATAATTTAGAATTTGCTTTTGAAAGTAAAAAAAAAATCCTGGATCTGACAAAATTTAAATCTTCCTTCTCCAAGTGCTAAAGTAATTCAAGCAAATGGTTGGCAAACTATTTAGAAATAAATAACAATAAATTAGATTAATAACAATCCAACATAACTCAAGAAAACCTCTTACAATAACTCATTGAAAACACCATAAAATTTAACTAGTCCAGCTTTACATATGAAAGTTTGGATTTAACACACTTGAGGTTTTCAAGAAACTAGTGATAGTTTTCTATAAGCTATCCTTTTCCATTTAAAGTTGGTATATTATTTCGTAAAGCTTGTTTCTCTGAATAGCTTCAGACAATTTAAAAAATGATAAAAAACATTTTTAAAAGATTCCTTTGACCTTCCTCAGACTTTCAGGTATCACAAGAGCTATGGAAACTCACACACACACAAAAAAGACACTTTCGAAGGTATATGAGAATCTCTTTATTAAACCTAATTTCTAAACCTACTCAACATATAATAAATTGGAGCTTTATTTTTCTTCTAAAAGAATTTTTAAGTAAATGACATTATAAATCACCATATATAGACTTCCAAAAAAGTATTTCTTTTCCATCTGTGATCTACTTGTAATAATTTGTTAATTTTATGTAACACATAATTAACTTTCAAACTTGTTTAGGATTCCCAGTGTTCTAAGAGGAATACATTAAATTGGACCATCTAGAAAATTACTTGCCCAGATAAATTATTATTAATTTTCTTTGTCAAAGTAATTAGTAAAACAACCGTGATTGTAACGATTTATAATAACTAGCATTTTTACTTTCATTACTTTCTTCTAGCTACTTTCTTCTAAGTATATATACAAATGTGATCTGCTCCATCCTCAGAAGCTTATATTATAAAAGAGCCACTATCAAAGTATTGTTCATTATATGTGTAATTACACAACAGTGTATTTACACACAGAAAATCCACAGCAAGAGTGCTAACAGTAAACTGACATTTAAGCAGAGAATTTTCTCTTTGGATTATTTCTTTAGGTTACAGCATGTGTCCGAATATCTGGAACCCCTGCTATTTCTTTTAAAATAATGATTTAAAAATTATAAATGCATAATATTTTTCATATATGATAAAGTTACATGGCACTCTATATGAGGCAACAAGAAAAGAAAAGTAATACTGAAGGGTTAATAAAAAAAGTATATAAATTCATTTAAAGTCAAACAGTTGAAAATTGTTCTGTGGTATGCTGGCAACAGAAGAGAAGTTTTTCAAAGATTTAAGTTCTCTCTAACAAAAAATATAAAGAGATAAAAGTCTCCAGAGCATTATAAATACAAACCTTTTAAAGTACCTTTAAAACAACTATTTGAAAGATTGTTAAACTAACCATTCTCCTCTAGAGGTAAAGATATGCTACCCAAGAAGAGAAAGAACACAGAATAGTTTTTAGTCTGTGAAAATCAAGTGTCACAATGACATTCTTACAGGAAATGTTCTATTTTAAAATGACTATTAACTTTGTTTTATATTATATATTTGAAATAAGAATGTAATTTTTCCTCTTCACTTGAGGTCATGTTTTCTAGGCATTGAATAAGTATAGAAAATAAGGTCACTTCAATAAATTAAAGTAACTTCTATTTGGAAAGGATATTCTTATTTTCATAGAGGCTAAGCAACAGGAATTAAAATTATATTTCAATGATATTTAATATTTTGTGAATCAGGCATGCCGTAGTTAGTTATATATGATGTAATTAATTGTGGCCAACTAATGTGTTTAAATTGGTTACTCACTCTCGTTTTGGAGTTATAACTAGTTTACCTGTAATAGAACACTATTTCATTAAATAAATAAAGACTTTTCTAAAAGAAAGATATGAGAAATTCAAGCAAATAGAAACTAGGTATATACGCAAACTCTCATTGCTTTAAATATTATGAGAAAGCTTTGCATAAAAAAATGATATTTTAAGAACAGTAATAGCTCCCTGATTCTATGTTAACATATTGCATTTAAGATCAAAAGTGTACTCTTAAAAAATAAAGCTTTATTTATCAAAGAAGCCAACTGAAAGAAATGAGATACCCAAATATTAAGAACAATTGATAACTGAATAAGGAATAATATACTGTTATGTTGTTGAAATTACTAACACTGCTTATTACTTTGTGTGTAAATTTGCTTTGGATATATTACTTTCCGTCCTATCTGCAAAACAAAAATATATCTTCCTCTTATTTTCTTATTATAAAGAGAAAAATATCTTGCGGGATGGAAAAGAAAAAAGATTCACGTACACTCCATTATTCAGTCTTGTTTGTTCTAGAGGTTGCATTGTTTAGACTGAAATTACTTAAACCTCTGAAGGAAGAAGAAACTTAATAATAATTGAATAATATTTCATTTCAATGGGAAGAGCAATGAACTTTTCTACAAAACTAGAGAAACACTTGAGCTCCATGAGAGCAGAAACCATCACATCTGTCTTTTCCACTAAATCAAGCATTTCTCCAAAACTTGCTACCTGGTAGGTAGTGGAGTTTTCCTCTGCCTGAACTACCTTCCAATTTCCATGGTACCTGACCCCAGTGCTTCTCACTGCCGGAAGTCATTTAGATAACTCCTACTGAGATGTCAACTTTTCTGTAAAATTCTATCAATGCACTTATAATACTATTGTAATCTCTGTGTAAAAGATTAATAAAATGTAGAGGTAATAATGGGTTTGGGAATCAAACAGATATCACTTTAAGCTCCAACTCAGTTTTACTAACTGGAAAAAGTGAAAAAGTTACTCAAGAAAACTGAGTCCTATTTCTTTCCTTAAGGAGGTTGACTTCAGACCACAGCAAAGCACTGCCCAATTGGCCCCACAAGTGGCACACACAAAGGGCAGTCTCAACAGTAACCGGAGCCCACTGGGGCACAGCAGCCCATAAGCTATGGATGTGGGCAAACCCCACAGCCAATCAGCCTGAAGGTCAATCCAACCCACTGAAGTGCCAATAGTAATCAAGGCTCAATTATAATAGGAGGGCATACACAATCCACACAAGGGACACTCCAGGAGAACTCAAAGCAGGTAAACAGGGAGACTGTATCCCTAAGCCCCACAGGGCACCACCACATAAGGCCACCCAGCTAAGACTGTTTTAAGACATAGATCTACCTAATACATAGAAATACACACAGAGAGGCAGCCAAAGTGAGGAAACAGAGAAATACATTGCAAATGAAAGAAGAGGGGGAAAAATCCAGAAAAAGAACTAAACAAAATGGAGGCAAGCAACTTACCAGTTACAGATTTCAAAACAATGGTCATAAGGATGCTCAAGGAACTTAGAGAGAATTACAACAAAGAGAGAGCAAGCATAAAAAAACGACATAGAAACCATAAAAAATGAACCACTCAGATATGAAGAATACAATAACTGAAATGAAGTATGCACTAGAAGGAAACACCAGCAGACTAAATGAAGCAGAGGACTGAATCAGCGATTTGGAAGACAAAGTAGCATAAAACACCAAATTGGAACAGGAAGAAAAAAAAAAAGAGGATAGTTTCAGAGACCTAAGGGACAACATTCACATCACAGGGGTATCAGAAATAGAAAAAAGAAAGCAAAGAATTGAGAATCTATTTGAAGAAATAATGACTGAAAATTGTCCTAACCTGATGAAGGTAATAGACATACCAGTCCAGGGACAACAGAGAGTCCCAAAGAGAATGAATCCAAACAGGCCCACACCAAGACACATTATAATTAAAATGACAAAGGTTAAAGACAAAAAGAATCCTAAAAGCAGCAAGAGAAAGGCAACTAGTAACTTACAAGGGAGCTCCCATGAGATTGTCAGCTGATTTATCAACAGAAACTTTGCAAACCAGAAGGGATTGGCACAAAATATTCAACTTGATGAAAAGCAACGACCTACAAATGAAGGGTACTCTACACAGGAATGAATGAATGAAACTGTTTTGGTTACAGAGAATTGTAACCTTTGAGAATTGATGAAAGGTGTGGACACCCCTAAATAAACCCTGAAAAGTTTGGTACCTACCAGAATAGCCAAACTATTTTACTTCCACAGAGCTCCATTTAAAAATGAAAGAATCAGAGAAGCAGAAAAAGTGAGAATAGTAATTAAAAGGGGTGGGTGGGGGAGTTAGAAGAGCTCACTGAAATCAGTGGACTGGCCAATTGTGTTAAATAAGCCAGAGAGAATTCAGAGTGAATGACCTTGATATACTGTTTGTTTTGGCAATGAAGACAATGGTGACCTTTAAGGGTTCCGTTTCTGCATTGAGGACAAGTCCTGATAGACACGACAGTGGAGTGTGGGTGACATGGACTGGCGTCAGATTAGAGACGATTTGGGATCATGGAAAAGGGCAGCTATATGGGCTCTTAAAGATAAAGAAAGGTGATACCTGCCCACTGATGCAGGAGTTTCTGGCAGAATTAAGACTCAGTCCCGAGGTTTCCTGATACCTGTCCTTGAGATAAAGTATAATGGTTCAGAGCACCAGCTTCAGAGAAAAAGCTGAATGCCACGACTTACTATGACTTTAAGCAAATATTTAGGCCTCCATTCCTTATCTGTAAAATGTGGTTAATAAGGTCATAATGAGCTAATGTTTGTTAAAAGATTAATGTGATAAATGGTACATAGAAAGTACTCAATATATTTTATCTATCATTACAATAAATAAATAAATAAAGACAATAATTCTAGGGCTAGGTAATCCAGGGCTGATATGGCACTCCTCAGAGTTATCAGGGATCGAAATTCTTCCAACTCTCTGCTCTGTAGTCCCTAGGTAAGGCCCTTGTCCCTGGTGTCCAAGAAATGGAAAAGAAAAAGCCACTTACTCTCTTTTAAAGAAATTGTTCAAAGTGAAGAAACTCAGGGCTATCTGTCAGTAAAACATAAGGAAGGAGTATATTTTACAAAGGAGAAAAGGGGCTTAGAAACCGAGTTGTTAAGTAAATTAAGTTTACCTTTCATTAGCCAGAACTTAGCCCTGTACTACATATAGCTACAAATGGTGCATTTATTGCTTCAAAAGAGTCAGTGTTCTGCTAATAAGAAGATGAGAATAAATGTTGAGGGAGGAAGATGGAAGCCTGCCACATACATGGTACATTCTTCTGAGCTTTCTAAAATATACCATTTATAAATATGGAAATCAAAGATGATGGGTCCTGGTACCAGTAATAGAGGTAAAAGCCAATGGAGTATAAAACAGAATAAGAAAACAAAACATGTCAACAACAAAAGAGCTATTCAAATATATGAAGTATAAAGTTCTATGTGTTTAGAAACAAAAGTCTGGTGTGCTTTCCAGAAACCTAGGTTCCTAAAAGACCTGGCTATGTAATTATGAAAGACGAACCACATTCTAGAAGGTTTGTTTTATGAATAAATCCAGGTGTAAATATTATTTGATTTTTTAAATTTACTTGTCACATATCTCTTCTATAATACATATGATTCACAAATTACTTACTATAATATTTATGTCACAATGTTTCAAAAAAGGTTTAAAGTAGTAAATTCCTTCATGAAAATATTATCATTTTCTCTCAGTATGAAAAAATAAAATGTAGTATTATTTCCTATTGTACTACTTAGAAAACAGGCCATTCAAACCAAAGTAACTGCTTCTGGCTCCTAGTTTCAAAAATAGAATAGCATTTACTTTCTAAAACAACTTGCTAAGATAAGAATTCCCTCCTGTCTACTTTGGCTGTAACTTTGCCTTTATCTCTTTCTTTATGATCATCTGCAAGGGGTTCAACATTTCACTCCTTTATCTCAAGATTCCAGTTAATTATTCTACTTAAAATCTTAACCATAGTCTTCACCTGCCAGCTAATATTAAGTCATGATCAAGGTGATTCTCAGTAATCTCTATGCCTACAGAGTTTACATGTCTAGACTGAAGTCTTCCTTGATCTAAATTTACACCAGTTCAGGAAACTTGTACAGATTTTGCAATACCAGTATCCCTATTCAGAGGCCTAAGTCTCAACAATAACCGTCTGCAAGGCTAGCAAACAAAAGCAGCTCAGAGAAAAAGAAGTGGATCTCTGAAATTGGTATTTAAAAAAAAGAAGAAAATTATTGAAGTTCAGTGGTCAAGAAAAAATTCCAAAAATTAGCAAGAATACTTGATGTCATTTGCAGTCTCAATTTTAGTTCTCAATATTATGTTTTTCAGCCATCCTGTGAATTTCTAAAATAAATGTGACCAAATGCTAAACAAGGAAATCACATGACTCAAAAAGAAAATAAGAATATGGTAGGTATTGTGCTATGTAACCTGAAAAGAAAATGCAGTTCCGATGTATGATGAAGCAATTGAAACCAGGTCTGATGAAGAGGGTTCAGTATCAAATAAGAAATGCTGTAGCATCCTGCCATGTAAAAGCAGGGTGTGATACTGAAATATCACCTTTAAAGTGCCTCATCTACACTTAAAATACTCTAAGGAAATAAAAAGGCAATCTTTATCTGTAATATATAAAGAAAAAATTCATAAATCAAGCCCATGATCACATTACCTTTCAAGACATATAGTCAACTTTATGACAAAGTATCTTTCCTAAGTGGAAAGATCGTGGTACGTGTATGTTTAGTTCTATATATACTCACTCCATCATCTAATATGAATAAGAGTACTTTTACAAAGCCATAATTCTATCTTCTTAACATCTTCTTACCTCATTTCAGTGGTTTGCACCATTGCTTTTTAAAAATTTTCCTAACAAATTGAACATACTAGATGTTAGATCTTCTCTTAATAAGTCCTGGGCCTAAGGGATGTTGGGATAGGAGTTCTATATGTTTTTCAGGATAACTTTCCTTCCTACATTTGTCTAATGAAATCTCCTTTCCTTATGTATCAGAAAGGTTGATTGTAGTCACATATAACAGAAAAAGAAACATAAATAGACTTAAATAATAAAGAAAATTGTGGCTTCGTATTACTAAAAAATCAGGAGCAATGTTTGTCAAGCTTGTCTGTGCATTAGAATCAGCTGTGGAGGTTTTAAAAAAAAAAACTGTCTTTGCCCACATCTCAATGGCTCTCCCCAGAGATGATGCTTTAAGTGGTCTTGGGTACTCCAGACATTTCTTTTTACAGGTTCCCAGATAACTTCCAATGTATACACAGGGTTAAACGAAACTGCTTTAGAATGGTGGGTTTCAGATGTGACTGAAACAGTATATCAATCCTATTTCTCTGATTCTCTAAACCCTATTCTCTTCCACGTGTCAACTCCTGCAGGCAGGCTTTCTTTGTGATGAATAATGACTACAGCCTTATATCCATCTGCTACAGAATCTAGAAGAAGAGAAAGCTGCTTTTTTGTAACCATAGAATACAATCCTAGGCTATTCTCTAAACCAACTTAGTTCCTAATCCCACCTGAACCAATCACCATGGCAAGAGAGATAGAACTTTGCTAACTATCATAATTAACCTAAATGAAGCAACATAAAATTAATATAAAATTTTATGTCTGGAACTAATGAATCCTATAACATTCTAATGAAGCAAAAGTGTCAGCTCCCCTTAAGAATGCCGGTTATAACTCAGAGTACACATGGAAAACAAGAGAAAAATCGCAAGTAAATAGTGTCACAAGTAAATAAGGACAGATGCTACAGATGTTTAATTTGCAAAAAAAATATTACATAACTAGCTAGGGATGATGAAAAATTTAAAAAAAAATAAGCCTGTGGGTGATATGACTACAAAAATCAATGCAACTAATTTGTTCTTAAATTACAGCAGATGATCCTTGAATATAAATGTACCCATAACTGTATATTCATTCCTATGTGAAAAGTATTAATTTAAATGAGAGCTGAATTATAGGCCATCTTCAGTAATGCAGTCTTCACAACAAATGAGAGATTCCTATATTTTACAGTCATTAAATAATAATAATCAAATGTTTTATATCACAAAATACAATACAGTCTTCATTAAAGACAACAAAATACAAAAAAAGTATTTTCACTATTATTACAATGAAAGAAAAATTCAATGTTAACAGTTACTACTGTTAGATTGTAGAACTGTATGAACTTGTTTTGCTCTTTCGCCATTTTTGTGTTCAAAAATTTCTTCAAGTAGGTATTACTCTTATAAATAATTTTTTTAAAAAAACTTTAATAGACCAATAAGTTGTTTCAATTACAGAATCATTGTGAATACTAAGGGATATAAATACTTCTTAAAAAATCCTTCACTTCTCTTAGTATTTCAAATTCTACATTTTTCTCTTCCAAGAACTGAATGTTTAATCACAAAATCTTTGTGCATGTTGTTTGTGTAAATGTCCATGATATGGTATTCCAATGCTTACAAGACACGCAAAATACCAATAACTAGAATGTTTCCATATACGGTAACAATTCCATAGCACTCTAGGAAACCATAATTTATTCCTTACTTAAAATAATCTCCATGGAGAGGTACTTACCGTGTTTCCCCAAAAATAAGACCTAGCCGGACCATCAGCTCTAATGCGTCTTTTGGAGCAAAAATTAATATAAGACCCGGTCTTATATAAGACCGGGTCTTATTAATTATATTATATTACATTATATTATTTTATTTTATGTTATATTATACTTGGTATTATTTTATATTATATTACATTATATTATGTGTCATTACATTATATTATATTATAGACCCAGTCTTATATTAAAATAATACAATATATTATATTAAAATAAAAATAATTATATTAAAATATATTAAAATATAATATATTATATTAAAATTAAAAGTATAGTATATTAAATAAATCTTGTATTATATTTAAAATATATTATATTAAAATAAATTGTATTAAAATATAAAAATATATTATATTAATATAAGACCGGGTCTTATATTAATTTTATTATTTTATTATATTATATTACAGACCCAGTCTTAAATTATATTAAAATAAGACTGGGTCTTATATTATTTTTTGCTTCAAAAGATGCATTTGAGCTGATGGTCCGGTTAGGTCTTATTTTGGGGGAAACACGGTAGTTTTTCATGAGACTGCCTACACTGTAATTTAAATTCTTTAGTTATTAAATTGTAAACAACTTGAATGCAATGATGGTATGATATGCTTATCAAATGCAGATAAATGGAAATTGTAAAGTTCAGTGATGATATGATTAAAGTTCAGAGAGAAATGGCAAACAAAAGCTGGAACTTATAAATGAGTTACATTTTTACACTTAGAAAAATTCAACTATTTCTGTAATGTGAAATGAGAGGGAAGATGATAATTATTTTTAAAAGGATAGATTCAAGAGTTGAAAATAATCATCAAACTTTCTCATTTTCTTGATTTTGCAAAAACAGGCAATAGTAAAAGGAAAAATTAAAAAATCCACATTGCAAATTAAAGGTTTTAAAACAATTGTCTTTGTTTTAAAAAGCAGCTACAGAACAAGCAGATAAGACTTGA
Organism: Rhinolophus ferrumequinum; assembly: GCF_004115265.2. Lineage (NCBI taxonomy): Eukaryota > Metazoa > Chordata > Mammalia > Chiroptera > Rhinolophidae > Rhinolophus > Rhinolophus ferrumequinum. Next base: position 49,939,812 of record NC_046288.1, read on the forward strand.
GAATATGGAAGATGTGAATAGCACAATTAATAAATTTGAGATGAGTGGCATATTTAGAGTACTGTATCCAATAACTGCAGAATACACATTCTTTTTAAGTTACCAAAAAAAATATGCCACATAGTAATAGACAGTCTATTAAAAAAAGTTTCAATAATGTTTTTCAGGATTTAAATAATATACATTATATTTTTGACTATAGTGAAATAAGCCAGGAACCCAGAAAAGGACAATAAATAGTAAACTCATAAGTGTCTTGAAATTAAGCAATATGATTCTAAAATCCCATGGGGGTCAAAGAACAAATTATAATAGAAATTATAAAATATTAAAATTATAATAAAAATATGGTGTGTCAAAATGTGTGGAATGCAGCTGACATGGGGCTTACAGGGAAATTTATTGAGAAAAAAAATAACCAAAAATCAAATATTTAAGCTTCCAATTAAGACTCTAGAGAAAAACAACTGTAAACTAAAAATAAAGTGGAAAATAAAATAAAGACAGAAAGAACAATAAACATAGAAAACAACAAAACCACAAAATAATTACTTAAAAGGATCAGTAAAATTGATAAAATATCTAGTAAGACTGATCAAAAAAGAGAAAGAGATAAAACATGTTACCATTATAAAGAATAAAAAAGCAGACCTCTACCAAACACCCTAGAGATATTCAGAAATAGTAGAGGATATGTGAACAACTTTATGCAGATATGTTTTAAATTTAATGAAAAGAAAACATCCACAAGAGAAACAAAGAAAAATAATCCCTGAATATCCTAAAGAAATTTAATCTGTTATTTAAAGCAATCTCAAAAAAGTCTAACCTCACATGATTTCACCAGTGAATTCAAGAAACATTTAAGGAACAATTACCAATCTTACCCAAATTCTTCCAGAAAATAGAACAAGAGGCAACACTTACCAAATTAATTTATGAGGTAATCATAACCATTATATCAAAGCCTGACAACGAAATTGCTAAAAAGAAAATTAAAGACCAATCTATCCATGAATACAGAAACAAAGTGTTTAATGAAATATTATCAAGTAATGTGCATATAAAAGGATACTACATCAAAAACAAATACAGATGTTATTCATTATATGCAAAAAAGGATTCATATTTAAAAAGTAGTCAATATAATTTACTACATGAAGAGAATAAAGAAGTAAAATCATGAATCCCATCTATATTTACATATATCCCAATAGATGTAAAAAAATAATATTTAATACATATTCCCAATATAAACTCTTAGCAAACTAGAAATAGAAGAGGACTGATTCAAATGATAAAGATTATTTTTTAATTACTGTTCACATTACACAATATAGTAAAATACTGAAATGTTCTCCCAGAAACAAAATAAAGATGTTCATTCTCACCAGTTTCATTCAACATTCTACTGGTCTAGTGCCAGTACTAATACATGATAATCATCGTCATCATCATCATCATCAAATGCATAGGGATTACAAAGTCATTTTCCATAGGTTATATAGTTTTATATGCAAATAAACTGAAGTAAACTACATATAAACTATTAGAATGAATAAGTGAATTGGACAAGATCACTGATATAAGGTCAATTATGAATAACGCATTTCTAAGCAGTAGAACAAACAATTGGAAAATAAAATTTTAAAAGATACTTGTACCTTAGCACTAAGGGGAAAAAAATCAAACACAGGTTTTTAGTTCCAGTTAAGATGGAGTAAACAATATTCACCTCACCTCTCCCACTGAATCGATCTAAAAACCATAGACAGAATACATACAGTAACTATCTAAAAACTGTGAAAACTAAATAGGGGGCTTTCGGTTCCAAACAAAATGAAATAACCACATTTCAGTTGGACAATTAAGTTTGTAAACTCATCCTAGAAAAGGTGCTGAATACCTCATTGCTGAGTATCACTACGGTCACCTTTGAAATGCTCCCCTTGGGAAGCTATGCAGACACCTGCACCTAGTCCACTCTTCAAAGAAATTTTGGAACTCTTTTTCTGAATGGCCATCAGAGCTGTCATCATATTATCCTTGAGGTCCTGAATGTCATCAAAATGCCTTCCTTTCAATATTTCCTTTATCTTCGGGTACAGAAAGAAGTCACTGGAGGCCAGATCAGGTGAGTAGGGTGGGTGTTCCAATACAGTTATTTGTTTAATACTAAAAACTCCCTCACAGACAGGTGCCCTGTGAGCTGGTGCATTGTCATGATACAAGAGTCATGAATTGTTGGCCATAAATTCAGGTCTTTTTGTCTAACTTTTTCACGCAGCCTTTTCAGCACTTCCAAATAGTAAACTTGGTGAACTGTTTGTCCAGTTGGTACAAATTCATAGTGAATAATCCCTCTGATATCAAAAAAGGTTAGCAACATCGTTGCAACAAGTTCTCAAACTTAATTGTCACTTAGGTCAAAGGAGAAGATGGGCTGTCGACATACTCATAAATGATATACTTGAACTACAGAACAGTTTCTACTCCTTGATGGTATAATGATGGGAGTGTAGCTTTAAACTCTCAATTAAGGTTACAGTGCATGATAGTAGGTAATTCCAAGTGTTTAATATTCCCAAGGGTGATTTAAATTGGACCATAAACCTACACATGATGGATTAAATATTAAATATCCTCATTCAATATAGGAGCATCATCATGTTTTTAATGTAACAAATAGAATCATTGGATTACAAATTGTAAAACTTCTAGTGCATCTATGAAATCCAAATTTTTCTATACAGTCTCATGCTAAATTTGAAATTTAAATGTGAATATTTTAAACTTAATAAGCAGATTTAAATGAGCAAGTTGAAGGCAAATTTTAACATTTACAATAATGTAATTTTTAGGTTGCTTCCTGATTTTGAGTGTTTATTTTAATCAAAAATAACGCGAAATTATAAATGCAAAGCCTGAGAATGTTCAAGTTCAAATCAAAACTGTAGTTTTAGAACATGCACTAAAAATAAAATCTCCAAAATTTACAACATTTATGAGATCTAGACCTACATATGCAAGATAATTCTTTGAAATGATGTATGTGAACTGAACACATATAATACTTGATATCAACAAGCAAGAAAACGTCCCTCTATAGAGTTGTTTTCAGAGTAATCTTTGTCTGAGAGCAAATTCATATCTCAAGTTAAATTGATGTTCATCATATATTCCTAGAAATTACTTTTAAGGCAAACACAACCAATCTTAGAATTTTCTGAAGTCCAATGAAAACCACTGTAATCATTATAAGAAAGAATTAGTACACTGAACTAATCTAAAGAAAGTATAGATTGGATAGGCCACCAGGAAAATAAAGAGCTAAGTCAGGACAGGATTTGGAAAATAGGAGAACAAGTTAAACACTGGCAAACAATTAATTAACAACTTTCATATTTTTCTCCATTTTTACGTAAGAGCATAATATTTCACGTGGCTAAGAAAAATTTAAAACACAATGGTGAGAAATTAAGTTAATATACATTTTTAAATAAACATAATAAATTTCAGATTTAAAAGTATATTGATATTTATGTAAAGATACATCTAACAAGCTATATTGATACAGAGAATAGAAATAACCTCAAACAGCCTAGATCTCAGAAACCCTAGGTACAAAAACACCACAGCTAAACAAGGTGCAAGGTACATAGTAAAAGATAAAACCATTCTGTCAACTTTTATGTATGTCAAGTGTTTCTTTTAGACTATATCAATTTGACAAGATTTCATCTCTTTTTTATTTAGCTCATGAGATATTTCATAATTAAATCTACTCTTCATTTGGAGAGTATTTTGAAGGTACTGCACATAGGAAAAAAGAGCAGGCTCTGATTTACATTATTCCTTAAATGTAAAAGTATATGCTGAAGACCTATTATGTAACTAGCATGATACCAAACCATAAAGGGCAACAATGAAGACAGAATCTTCACCTTTAAGAAATAAATAATATGTGTACATGTAAAGAAAGTATAAACCAACCTCATAGCAATGTTCTTAATTCAATGTGTGACAGATGGTCCAAAGTGAAATTAAGATTTTAAAAAGGCATTCTTGAGTAACAATATTTATAAAAGGCTTTTTTAGAAGATTGAGAAAGAAAAATTACTGAACTCCTATTTTATGCCCATCTTTTCTCTCCAAAAGTAACCTTCCTACTCAAAATAAAAATTCATATATTGGTTCACAAAACAGATTTCAAAAAACTTGAAAATAATTATCAGAGATAATCAGAATATTTCAAAGAAAATTAAAACTGCAGCTCTGCATAAGTTCTATTTCATGATATGGAGAGAGCTAGTAGAAGATGAAATAATGTGTGTTGTTAAACCTATGTTAAGCATTAGGTAGAATTCTACAGATGTCACAAAGTAAGGATAGGTCATTCCTTTCACATACACACACAAATAATTAATCACATGCTGATCCATAAAAAAAAAAAAAACTTCTGCATTTTTAATAGATTGAAATAATTGAGTATATTCTGTTTTCATAATGGAAATAAGCTTGAAATCATTAACAAATAACTAGAAAAAAAAGCCAACTTCATGTAAATTAAACAGTACTCTTATAAGTAGGTCAAATAAGAAAAAGTGTGAATTAAAAAATTATTTTAACTGAGTAAAAATTAAAAACAACATAACAAAATGTGTGGAATACAACTAAAGTAGTATATGAAGGCATATATTGCCTTAGAAGTACATATAATCAAAAAGAAGATGAAAAACATTGACACAATTTCCATTTCAATAAACTAGAAAAAGAAAAACAAAGCAAACCTAAGAAAAGCACAAAGGATGATATTATAAAGATAATCAATGAGATAGAAAATAAACATAAAATAGAGAAAGTCAACAAAGTCAAAGTTTTTCTTTAAAAAAGAGATGATGAATATTGATAAATCGCCAGTAAGACTGATTACAGAAAAAAGGAAGGAACAAAGAGAGGGAGGGGTGGGAAGAGGGAGGGCACAAATTAGCAATATCACGGGACAAGGAAGGGCATCCCTATAAATCTTACAGACAAATAAAAGAAGGGAATATCTGCTTAACTTTAACCAAATATATATGACAAATTGGAAGAAATGAATATACTTCTCTAAAAGTTGAATAAATAAAAGTAGACAAAAGAAAAAATATAAATAGTCCAATATCTAGTAAGATGTTTACAAATTAGCTTTTATTATTATTTAGGTAGTCAAGGCCAACAGATCAGGAGATGATTGCCATTGAAAACAGAGCTTGTTATACTCAGATTCCAGAGGAAGAGCAGGCAAGCCAGAGCGGGTCACACTGAGAAGCACAAGTGTTGGTCAGGAGGCAGAAATAGGGGAAAATATAGAAGAGTGACTTTACTATGGTTTCCACAGGAAGGAGTCAGTGAGGCAGGGTACACAGGCTTAGTATTGGCAGGTTGGAATAATTTCAGCAGGCTCTGGGTCGTAGGGAGCTGTCCCTAGTTGGCTGGTACCTGGCCCTGGGGTGATTAGAGCAGGAGAATAATGCCCGGGAGTGTGAAAGCCTCACAGAAAAGGGGTGAGCTCTGGATTGGACAGTTTCCATAGATAAGGCATATTTGCAGGACAGTCATTTGCTATCTCTAGTAATTGGCCAACCCTGGAAGGGGCAGTCTCTCCAAAGTCTACAAGGGCCCAGAGGCCAAAGCATAGGAACACATGGTTAATAGATAAAGAAATTGAATCCTTTCTTTAAAAACCTTCCCACAAATAAAATCACCAGTCCAAAAGGCTTTAATACTGGAGTTTCACAAACATTTAAGGAAGAATAACTCAGTGGTGTAAAAATAAATAAACTCTTTGCAGGAATGAGAGGGAAAAAGAACACTTAACTCTATTTAAGAACCCAGCATAACCTTGACTCCAAAACCTAAGAAAAGGTCTTTACAAGAAAAGACCTCATTTGTCTTCCCTGCCAATAATTCTTCTGCCAACACTGCCCTCCTTGGACTTAAAAAAGGGCTTATTTACTGTTATGGTATTCTAGACAAATTATTTCTGATCAAAGAACTCACTTCACAGCAAAAGAAATGAAAACAATGGGCTTGCGCTCAGAGAATGCACTAGGTCTAACATGCCCTCGTTATTTAAAAGCAGCTGACCTAGAAGAACAACAGAAGGGCTTGCTGAAAACTCAATTATGGTGCCAGCTGAGAGCCCAGACCTTGAGAGGACAGGGTTTACGCATACATGATGCAATATATGCAATATACATCAAGTACCTTTCTCATGACTTCACCTAATAAACACACCCACAAAGTGTTTTTCTCTTGTCTCCATATCTTTGATCTCTAATTGTTTATATGTCTGAATTCCCAAGATAGAAATGCTTCCACTTAGAGACACAACTCTGATTCTACAGAATTGAAAGTTACTCGTAAGATTGTCAACTAGCATTTTGGGCTACTCACGCAACTGTAACAAAGTACTTGTTAGTCTACTGACTGGGATTATTTGTCACGATTAACAAGTGGAATCTGAGTTGCTCCTACACCGTGAGAATTGGAAGAGCTTGTCACGCATTCTCTGGGATTTCTCTTAATATTTCAATCTCCAATATTAAGAATTATTGAAAAATTACATTGACCAAAAAAAAGAGAGGGATCGCTAGGATTCATAACCTTCAAAAATGAAGGTTTGGTCTTTCATCAGATAAAGAATTTTAAACAGCTGACAACCAGGTTGAGGACAAAGGAAACAGAGAGGGTGACAGAAGAAGAAAGTCAGAAATATATTCTACAGCATTCAATCAGTTAAGAAACAAGGACTGTGGCAGCTATTCAGATAAATGTGTGTGTGTGCGTGTGTGTGTTAACTATTTTCATCTTTCTTCTCCTCCTTTTCATTTTTTTAAAGTTTTTTAAGAAATTAACAATGTATGGTTTAGTATACAAGCAACAATTAAAAGCCATAAATCAGTAATATATAACAGTATTTAGATAACAAAATATTTAAATGGACAATGACTAAATTTGCCCAAAGATGAAAACAATCTGTTGGAAACCTGTCTCTTCATTTTGGTGAGAAAACATTTGTTATACAAAGAATACTTGTACTGTATTAGGCAGAAATATAATTGTTTGGAATATTATGTGGAAGTTCAAATATAAGTAGAAAGATGAATATGGATGCTAAGTAGTCCAAGGTGTGAAATGTACCAGATTTTAAACTATTGTCCCAGCTCTAAACCTGGGACTCTGCAAACCATATTTATGCTTTGTCAGATGGCCCTCTGTTGGGCCAACAGGAGATGCAAGAGGGTATGTGTATGGCTGGTGGAAGAAGGAATTTCTTCCTATGGATCTGCTTCATCATTGGAGAAGCAGTAGCTCCTTCCAATAGTAGCAACTGAATCTAGTTGCAATTTTTCCAACATGCTTCTGCTTTAGTTTTTTTTTTTTATGTCACTCTGTACCCCCTCAAACTTTACAACATGAGTACCTCTTTCCATTATCTCAGTTCTTTGTACTCCTCATATCTCTGGCCTTTTTCCTTTACCTTCTTTTTTTTCTCTATTTTTCTACCCATGTCATTTTAACTTATATAAACCTATTAGGGTTTTCCATATTCATTCCCTGTGTACTTGTAATGATACTAATATATTACTTTGTAACTACATTTTAAAGTTATGTAACAGAAAAATGTCTTTCCCCCTAGACATTTTTAATAATATAATGGAATTACTGTTTGCCCTAAAAATGCCAACAGAAGGACTATTACTACATACTTCTGTATAATAATGATGACCAGATACTCAAAAGTTTAATATTCTGAATTGCTTAAAATATGTCCGTGTTAATCATGCCAATGAGATCAGATTTCTGTAAAAGACTCCAGCATTGCAGCCTTCATCAGTGGAGGTAATTTCGAAAAGAGATATGAATTCCTAAACATTTAAATATACTGAAACAAGGTTTACTCCTCATGAGTATGTGCATCTGAGTAAGATAATGAGACATTTGAAGAAGTCAATTTCTCAAGGTCATGTTTCATTAATCATAAATTTATTATAAAGAGATTTTAATGGTGTTTATGCCATGCCATCATTATACACATGTAGGGTTCGTATGTAATCGTGTTGGCAACAAAGACTTAAATGATGGAGTGAAGGTCTTGACTGATCATCTCCACATCACTTTTAACATATTTTCTCTCTTTTAATCCCCATCTAAGCTACAAAACAATGATTGGTTGATATACCCTGTAGTGATCAGATTGAAATGGATGCCACAAAGGGAGTACACTTTAAGTCTCGAAGATTATGTAGAATATGAGTTATGTTGCTGTTGTTCATTTTAAAAGGACATGGCACCTTCAATGTTCAGACAAACTTCATTCTCAAAACAGATGAAAGTAAAAATTGTTTTTTATCAACCAAAGAGTAAATTATGTCTGTGTGAAGTTATTATTTTTTCTGAGATTTATGTAGGGCAATAACATCTAAAAATAACATCTAAAACTGTATAACTGCATTCTTCTCACGATCTGGGTAAGTACTGACAGGCAATCCCACCCAGTCAAGAAGCAGGCTAGTAGAATCTGACTTATCACAGTGTATCTTGCTCAGCAGTTGCCTTCGCTGTGTTTTCTCTGCTTTGACGAAGATGACATCGAGCAGCACTTATTCTTGGTGTTGGCATATCAAACCCATTTTCTGAACTAATGAAGTTAGACAATTAAAAGAAAATTTTATAGAGACTTTAAAATGTAATGGAAGTACAGGAAGTCTGTAAGTGTACTGTACCCAATTCACTCTTCAGAAATGATTTGCCTCAATTCCTTTGTTTGCATTGATGGGCTTGCAAAATTCATTTTAATGTGCTCTCCTCCATCAATGGTTAGATGAGGAACAAGATACCAGCAAGCAAACTAGCCAAGCAACAAAATAAACTCAAAAACTATGCAAAAATCTAAGAACTTTCTATAAATATTCCAGTGAAAATTTGAAGGAAAGAAAGATTGAGGGTAACAGAATACAGTTTTTAGTCATAATAACTGTGATTCTTATGGAACAGTTCAGCTGAAATTCATGTCTAATATAGTTTTACTAGCTTCCGGGTCCCAAGGCTCTGTGTTCCAGGCTTATGGGATCTTTCTTGTGAGCTCTTGGGTCACCAGTACCAGCTGAATTGTCTCCCCCTCCAGAGGTCTGAATCCCAGCAACAAAAGGTCTCTCCCAGCTTTCACGTTTTAATAATTCCAACCTATTCCCTTTGTTCCCCAAAGTTTAAGGACGGTGGCATTGCCTGTGCTCCTGCTTCCATGATACCTTAGTGTTCTCTCTTTGCCTTTTCAGTTCTCCAATATCCACAACTCCTTATATTACTTACCGCAAACTCACTAGTGCAGTTCTGCCTCCTGACTAGACCATGACTGACACAGGCCCTCTCTACCTAAACATACCATTATAACTTTCTACAACAGTTACCCAGTATGTGCAAGGAGGGTGTTACGCTAGCACCCTCCCAGGTTCTCGGGTATGAAGTAGAATTCATAACTTCATCATCTCTGGGATGTATTAACCCGAGTCTCCACTTATCCACCCCTATTACCCAACTCCCAGTCTTACGAGAGTTCACTCACAAAGTGGGAGAGCATGAAATAGGCCTCATACTCAAATAGCAACTCCCTTGCTGGGCTACCATTCTTTATCCTTTCAATTCAGGACAGGCTTTCTCATTTAGTGTAGCAGGAAACTTCCTTTATCCTAAAATTTTCTTATTCTCTTTCTTATAGTAATATTCTTGTATTTCTGCCAACACCATGAGAAGAACATGCCCAACGATCCTGCTGGTCCCAAGAGTTATTACCCCCATCAAATGACAGCATGAAGCAGTTTCCTCAGCAAACCTGCAGCCTGAAGTAAGCTTCTCTAGCTGAGCTGCCCATTTACGAGTAAGTAATAAATGATTTTTTTTTTGGATGCTAAGGTTTATTATTCAGAAATAGCTAACTAATACAGAAGTTAGGCCTCTTAGCCATACTCTAGTTCTACAATATTTAAAGACAAGTAGATATTAGAAAACACTTTTCATTCTTTTTAAAGCTCCATTACAAAGTCATACTCCCCACAACTACTATCTCTGAAATTAGCTTCAAGAAATGTTTCCAAAGTAAAAAACTGAACATTTATTCTTTCCGTCTTGCATTCCTCATATAGCAATACCATGCAAGACAGAGGTACCTCTGACTGAGGAAGATGAATGTCACTTGCAAGGAAGTATTAAAAAGAAAAAGACATTGCCGTATTTCAATATATACTCTTCATTAATCTATGGAATGATGAAAAAGAGCATAGGCTTTGGAATGCAAATATATTTACCTTGAGTCATCACCCTTCCATTTATCATTTTTATAGTTAAGTTAAAACTTACTATGGGTAACAATGAAGTGACTCTTATAAGCAATAATACACCTATTTCTTACTATGACCCTATCAGGTTATCACTTTTTAACTTATATCCGTATTTAATATTTGAAGAAACTGAGATTTAGGGAAGTTGCCTTACATTTGTGTATCTACAAGGCAGAGCAGAGATTAGACAAGTGTTTCTGATTACAAAACTTTTGCTTTTAAACTTGAACCTATTCAGGGATGATATTTAAAAGATTTTAACAACTCATATGAATATAAATTAAAAGATAAGTCAAAATTTACTTTTAAAATTCCCTTCATTCTCATAGACACAGACAATAGTTTAGTGGTTACCAGAGGGTAAGGGGGTGGGGGGCTTGTAGATGAGGGTAAGGGGGATCAAATATATGGTGATGGAAGGAGAACTGACTCTGGGTGGTGAACACACAAGGGGATTTATAGATGATGTAACACAGAATTGTACACCTGAAATCTTATGTACACCTGAAATCTTTACTAACAATTGTCACCCGATAAACTTTAAAAAAAAAAAATTCCCTTCATTCTCAACTCTATGCAACGTAAAACTATTTATCAAATGACAAAAGCTTCAGCTCAAACTGTTTGCCAAATAATTCTAATTTCAAGTCATTTGTTAATTTTTAGAAAACATGGGTAAAAATTTTTCTGATATTTTTTGATACCAGTTGTCACTAGCCAAATGATGTCCCTTTCTGAGCCATAAATTGAAAAACTTAATTGTCTTTGGGATGGAGGGGGCAGAGGGGAATGGGTTCCAAATCTGCTGAGGCTCAAGTTCCCTATTTAAAATGGAATAAATCAATGCTTACAGTAGGATCTCTGTACCCATGGGCTCCCAACCAGGAATCAAAACAGTACATATATTTACTGAAACTCTTAAGTAAAATGTTGAAAATTAAATTATATGCCTTCCTTCAAGATTGAAGCATACCATATACACAAATTTTAAGTATGCAGGAGGTAAATTTTCTAATATTTGTATTTGAAATAAAAATTATAAAATTAATTCCATTATTTTATAAGTTTGACATCAATTTTCATTTGAGATCAGTAAGCTGGATTTTTCATTAGATACATATTATACACCTGCATGTTTGAAGGGTATTCTCATTTGCAAAAGGGATTCAAAAACCGAAGTAATCTATGTATTCTACATGACTAAAACTATTTTGTTTCTTGGGTAAGCACAGTCTCACCCAATGCTTTTAATTGCCAAGTGTTTCCTGCCAAAACAAAAACAAAACAAAACACCAAAAAGAAGTTACCAGATACAGTTAGAGACAAAGTTAAAAGAGAAAAATGTAAATATTAGATAGGAGCAATTGGTAGAGCAACTCGTCTTCCTTTAAGGCAGATCTCCATCTGTTTTCACTACAAACATAAAGTATAACATACACATACGCGTTCCCATGGCTACCCACAGAGATTCGCATTGTTTTTTCCTAGTAGCTGTAATATTATGACAGAAATAACTATGAATCCATTCTAAATATCCCTAAATGTAAAAGCTTTATATTAGTAATAAATTACTTCTGACACTTCACCGTGGAACCTAAGGTTTGCGCAATGACTCACTTGAGAAACACAGCACAATCTTTAAATTCCTCAAGATGAAGAAATGATCTATTAAAACAACACATTTATTTAACAATTATGAGAATCTCTTACATGTCAAGAATACTGCCAGATGATTTTAAACTGTCTTTTGTTTATATCTACAAAAAAAAAAAATCTCATAAAACCTGACGCTAATTTTGACTCCATCTCTTAGATTCAGTCAACCGATGTTTCAGAAAAAATAAACCCATTCCTGAATGGCTCTCACCAAATTAATCTAATTCCTATGATATCCTAGACATTCACAGCTATACTAATTTAACTTGTATTTGTACTTTATTTAAATTAGTTCATCCTAATCTTGTACCAGTTATTTCATCATGGAAAGCTTTATAAATAAACTCTTAGCATTGTGCACCTAGTAGTATTATTTCAGCAAGCAGTGTTACTTTTCTGGTTGATTGGCTTCATTTTAAACCCTGGTTGATGATCCTATTTTGGTCATTTGCTATTAATATCTTACAATGATGGTCCAATTTCTATTAAAATTTATTTTAACAATACCCATACACAGAAATCTAACTATTTAACTATAAATTTCACTTTGATCTTTTAGTAAGTTAATTCTGAATGAAGCAGTCAAGCATTCATTTTTAAATTTTATCTGCTTTAACTATTTCTACTTATTCAGTACCTATAAAAATGAATGTTCAGTTAGAAAAATTCATATCAACACAGTATAAAATGCAGACTAATGGGGATAAAAAAACTCTGAGATTCTAGGGCTTCAAGATAGATTCAAATTGAAAAGAGAAAAAATTTACACTTAAAACTAAACTGAGTTGAGGCTAAAGTAAATTCCACTTCATATGTAACACGAGTTTAGTTTTCCTATATGTCCTAGGAATGAATGCTCTTTAATCCTCCAGGAGATGTTCCATGTAATATTCTCTCACGGAACAATGCTGGACTTCTGCTTAGCTTCAAGAATTTTGTTGAACTTTGAAAATATGGAAGTATCATACTAGCCAAAGATGTTACAGCAGGTACCTCTCTCAGGGCATAATATAACATTCTACTCTGAGATTTTCAGATTACAAATAAGTTTGGTTATAAAGAGTCTTCTTACCATATTGGATACTTTAGTAGTTCTTTCTGTTCTTGACAAAAAAGCAGTACATCGACTAGTCAAGCGAGGAGGTTCATCAGAAATTCCACAGACCTGTGAATTCCAAAAAGCATGTTGAAAGGAGTATATCATTTATATTTATCAATACAAGTGGCACTATAAGTAATAAGTTTGCAATGAAGCTCATCAATATTGCTCTATCATTACAGACATATATTCAAAAAAAGAAAAAATTAAATGGAATATAGAAGTAAAAGACTTCAAGTTAATGAGATATTAAAATGCAAAAAGAGTTGATTATATGAACCTCTAAGAAAGTATGATGGATCTGCATACATTATTTAAACATATTAGGGGTGAGTTATTAGCTATAGTCTAATGTCAAATACGGACATCAATTCTTGTTCTGATTCATAACCAGGAAAGTTGTAATCTCTATACTATATAAGATATTCAGCCAATTATACAGTATTATTTGTTAATACTTAACTATTAATACATGGAATAAAAATATAATAACAAAAACTATTTAAATGGATTTTGTGAAAATCTTGGATTAATACATTTTCTATTAGAAATGATCCACATCCTCTTAAATATCATAATTCTTTATATGTATTGAAGATGTAAATTAATAGTCTAGATGAAGTAGATAATCAAAAATTTAATTAGCCATTATATAATCCTTGCAATATGATACTTTCCAATTTATCATACAATTAAACCATTTGTATTCATTTAATAATTTAAACTAGAATGAGCAGTAACCATCTATAACCATTCTTTATGTATACAAAAGGGATGAGAATTTATTTTCCCATTTTTGCATACTTCACTGTTTTTATTTCAGAATTTGATATTCATATTTAATACTTCAAAATTTTATACCTCGTAGAATACTTGGAGATTGTTTTCTTCTTTTTTGAAGAACACCAATCTACTAAAAAATCCATCCCTCACATACTATAACTTTGAAACTATGTGCCTCTCTACCCTAAATGCTGAAATTGGTGCTTTTCCACTCTTTTTCTCGTAATATTATATTATTACTCCTAGCTAGTCACTCAAAAAAAAATAGATTCTATCACTTTCAAAAACAGAAAAATAGCAGTCACATCTTAGAAATGTGAAAGCCTACAAATATAGAGCATCTGAGCCAACATTATTATTTTGTGTGGTTTTATATTTATTGAAACTGCAAAATAATTTACTGTTATAATATTATTATTATCACGTACATGGAAAGGAAATTATGACATAAAGAAGTTCAAAAACATTTTGCAATTTTTTTTGTTTAGGGGAAGAAGTTAACAAGTGGAAGTGATGAATTACTCATTGGATGACTTCAGTTTTAGGGGGAATAAGTATTTGTACAAAAGACAACATTTTTTACCCAAATAATTAAAAATAATAAAATCCAAATAAAATATAACAAAAACCTATTTTTAAAGGCCTCATAGAGTTGTGTATGCCTCCAACTCTAAGAATTGTCACTATAGACAAGAGGCGCAAAGATTCTGAGGAGGGTAGAACCTCTGAAAGGTGAGCTACCAATCTGCAGGTGCTTTGTCCCTGGGGGCATTTGCTGATAATAGGCAATAGAGAAAGAATTTGGACTTAGACCTGGCAGAGGGCTGTTGCTAAAGAACCAAGAAACAAGCTTATTGTGGTCTTGTTGGGCCAGAATGATAAAAATTACAGATTTGAGGAGGCATAAAACACGTTCTGTCTCCCCATCAAGATGTTTGCAGGGGAAGAGGGGCTAAAAATCTAAGTGAAAATTCTAAAACACAGAGGTATTAAAAGAGTTCAGAACACGACAGAGAGAGGGGTACTGAATATATCAGGCTCACAGCTGAAATCCCCAGAGAACTATACTTTTAAAAATGACCAAACCAGAAGTAAACTAAGTCCTAGAAAAACAATTCATGATTGGATTAAGGTGATCTCATCTGACTTTGGTCTGCATTACAAAGTATGAAATCTCTTTAGAAGAATATAACACCATTGAGAGTCTCTATATTATAAACAATATTTGACATTCTATTAAAAGTTATGGGGCATGCCAAAAGATAGACATGCATGATAAACAGTCAAAAGGAAATAAACAAATAACAGAAAATAACAACGGACTGATAGGTGGTCCAGATACTGGAGGTAGCAGACAGGACTTTAAAATAACTGTGACTATGGGGATGTGAAATACAGTAGGGGAAGTATAATCAATAATATTGTAAAGATTATGTAGGGTGCCAGGTGGGTACCGAATTTATCAGGGGAAATCACTTCATAGATTATATAAATGTCTAACCACTGGGCTGTACACATGAAACTAATATAAAATAATATTGAATGTCAACTATAATTATATACATATATATATTTGTATATATATACATGTATATATGTAGCCATGGGATATAAAGAACAGCATAAGTAATATAGTCAATGTTATTGTAATAGTAATATACGATGTCAGAGGGGTAGTAGACTTGGGCGGGTTATCACTTTGTGAGGGGTGTAAATGTCTAATCGTTATGTTGTTTTGTACAGCTGACACTAATTTGAAAAAGAACACAATACCAATAAACATTAAGTTGATGAGAAGTAATAAGCTGTCAAACTCCCTTCTCAAAAGAAATAACAGAAGGCCCAAAACGATGGAATAACATCTTTAAAGTGCTAAAAGAAAATTTATACCAACCCAAAAATCTAAACAAAAAAACATAAATAAACTATGACTAAATAAAAACATTGTTAGAAAAAAACTACAATAATTAATCATCAACAGAAGAAGCACTAAAGAGAGTTTTCCAGGCAGAAGAAAAATGATTCCAGAAGGAAACTTAGAAATGCAGAAAGAAATGAAGCACAACACGAAGGGTAATTGTGTGGGTAAATATGAATAAATACTGACTTTAGGAAACAATATTTAAAGGGTTTAAAAATATAAATAAACATAAAATGTATGACAGTAATTAAACAAAATAGGAGTTAGCAAAACTGAGGTAAGATGTTCTAGGTCAGCATTATTGGGAAAGCAATAAAAGTAATCCTTTTTATTGGATTGCAAAAAGTAAAGGATGCATAATTTTGGTGGTGATCACTAAAAGAAGAGTAAAACATTGCATAACTAAAATGTAAAAAAGGTAGATGATATGGAATAATATAAAATAGTTCATTAATTTGAAAAAAGGTGAGGTAAGAAAAATACTAAAATAAATGGGCTAGTAGAATATATAAAATAATACAGTTTATATACATAAAATTATATTAGTAACCACATTAAATATAAATGTATTGACACTGTAGTTAAATACAAAGTTTATCAGACTGGATTTTTAAAATTTGCACATTTAGGATGTATCTTTCATTCTTATAGTGTGTAAACTACCAGAGTCTGAGTTATACCTAAAGGTAGTTTTTAACTGAAAATAATAAAAACAAAACTTATTGCATTCTCATTATGTGCCAGAAGCTAATTAAAGTATTCTACATAAATTGATCATTTAATACAATATACTTTGAGATATGTACTATTATGATCTCCATTTCACTAAGGCATAAAGAGTTCAAATAACTTACACAAGGTAAGTGACAGAGCAAAAATATATACTCAAGCACTCTTACATTATAATCACTGTGCTATACTGTCGTGATATCTTCAGTAGAGAATAAAGAGTATTTATAAGAAGGATTTTTAAAAATAATTATTTTAACACATAATTTTAATAGTCCTTTTTAATCTAAATGTCAGGTTACTCACAATAATGAACTTCTAGTACATTTTAAACAAAATACAACAGAAATGTTCTAAAAACTACTAACATTTATGATGTATTTAAAATACACTTATATCAGGACTTAAACATCGTTAAGGTGGTACATTTAGTGTTATGTGTTTTTCACCACATTTAAAATGTATATACTTCTATCAGACTGAATGAGCTATAAAAGTTAGAGAAAAGACACGTCAAAGAAAGAAACTCACATTAAAAGTCTAGAAATCTAGAAAATCTAGTAATATAGAAAAATGAAGATGTTTTAGAGTATGCAAAGGCATGTTAAACTTGTTCTTATTTTAGCATCTCAATAATAAACTGGCTAATTTAACAGAAAAAAAAAGTTGACAGAAAAGAGAGAGCTCTTTTGAGAAGGCTATCAAAAGTACTACTGGGGCTTTTGGGAGCAAAAAATAATAGAAGGAAGATATCTATAAGTTAAGGATATATGGATATAAGAGCTGTAAAGGGTCTGAGATTTTTACCTACTTCAAGTTAACAAGTTAACCTGCCACAGTTTACTGATGCTGGCAGAAGACATGAGACTCCTGAGTCAGAGACAAAAGACCTTATTACTCATGGCATAACAAACAGCATGAGCATCAGCATGCTAGCAACAGTGACATCTGCCCTCAAGTCCTAATGAGGACAAGACAGATGGAATAAAACGGACACTTGTATATACAATGTGCTTTGTTTCAGGAAATGAATCTAGGGAACCCGAATCTTTTAAAATGAGCAGTAAGCATGCATGCCCACAGCTTGAGAGGAAGACACTATCTCTATCTTCCAAAGCTATTGGTTATGCAATCAATTTTGAAAGGACAGTCCTAAAAAAAAAATGTACAAAAATACAAAACACCCATAGTGAACTGGCTCTTAATAATAAAAAAGAATAAAAATAGATTTTTAGATAGAAAACAAAGTTCTTTGGGAATGTTTACATAGAAAGTAAATCTCTGAAAGATAAATTCAATAAAAGTGAGACACCTGAAAAAAAAATTTCTAAAAATATAAAAATTAATTCCATAAAGTTTATGAATAAAACATAAAAGAGCAAATGCATCAGTCATTCAGAACATTTCAAAGTATTTAGTAACAACTGCCATCTTTAAATTATTAAGCATACTTTTTTCTGGTTTGTTTTATTATGTTTTCATTGTTGCTGCCATTTGTTCTCATCTTAAAATTGCACTATATATCTGAAAACTGTGGTAAACCAAAATCTAGTAACTAATTCCACTGA
The DNA here is from genome assembly GCF_004115265.2 of Rhinolophus ferrumequinum. Classification (NCBI taxonomy): domain Eukaryota; kingdom Metazoa; phylum Chordata; class Mammalia; order Chiroptera; family Rhinolophidae; genus Rhinolophus; species Rhinolophus ferrumequinum. Next base: position 49,957,950 of record NC_046288.1, read on the forward strand.
ATTGAAATCTGAAACTCGTAATTTTCAGCTTTTAGTCTTCACTGTACGCCTTATGCCACAAAGAACTCTTTTCCATATTAGAAAACTTTCAATTTTAAACCAGCTGTCTGGTTAATTTCCCCTAAGTCTCTAAATCTTTGTATTAAACATCTTAACTTCTTTCAAGTGTTCTTTATGTGATATGTTTTTAACTTGTGTGCCTTCACAAGTCTGATAATCCTCCCATGAACACATTCTGATTTGTTTAAATACCTTTTAAATTGTGGTACCTAAAAGCAAAAAGAAAACAAAACAAAATTCTCCAAGTAGGCATGGTTAACAAGTTCTTTTACTACAGCTACAGAACTCTACAGTCCACTCAAAATACATGAGGGGTATTCTAGATACTGGAACTACCAAAATGAAAAAGATGAGTTTCCTTGTGTCCAGGGGCTAACAGTCTAGGAGGGGATATGGACATGTAATCAAACACAGTGTGATGCATGCAATTACTGAAGATATACAAAATACATGATAACAAAAAGGAGGAATAGTGGAGTGGGAGCAGGGATAAAATGTGATCAATGAAAGATTTCCAAAAATGGTGACATATAAACAATGTTTTGAAGAATGAATAGGAACTTCTCAGGAGTATTCGACATATATTCTGCTGCATATCATGAGAAAGATTTAGCAAATGCTTGAGGGATGACAATATATTAACGGAGACTCAAAAGGCAATGAGAAAATTATTGAAGGCTGAAAAGGGGGGATTTCCTGTTAAATAGTAATGGAATAATTAACAAAAATGTTATGTGCAGTAGCTTAATTTGACTCAACATAGGAGACCTCACTTGGCCCTGGCATGAAAAAGATTGAAAAGTTGATAGCTTTTTCTCAGTTCCATAGGTGGTGGTACATGGCCATTCTTAGTTGGTAGAGCAATTTGTCTGGCTGATTCTGATAACAAACAAGATTCTGGAATAATAACTAGAATGGCCCCAAGCAGTGGCCATTCATCTGACTTCTTAGCAGGCAGTCACCCAGGATTTAAGCAAATAACAGGTCTGTGATGCCCTTAGATGTCCCGGTTTGCATGCACACTAAAACCAATTGGCTCAGCACGGGCCTACTCTGAAACTGTAAGAGTAGGTAACCCTGTGGACCCCATTCATCATGGAATCAGGGTTGCAGCTATTCCCAATGAACAAGAAATTCCGAGTATGAAGCATAAGCTTGTATTGATTGGTTTAATGGGGCACTCAAATCAGACTTCAGGTTGGTCCACACCTTGGCAGAGCACCTATAAGACAGTCCAACTAGACTATCTAGATAAAGTGAAACTTTTAATAAGGTTTCTAAGGATGAACCCTGCAGAAGGATTATGAAATCTTTAATAAAGACTATTACATTTGTTTATATCAATAACAGAAAGCTAAATAATGCAAATATTTAAAAGGTACCATTTACAATAGAATTTTTAAAAAATTTGATACCAAGGAGTAAATCTAATAAAGATGTGCAAGACTTCTACACAAAAATTATAAAGCTGAGAAGCATTTAAAGAAGACCTAAGTTTAAAAATACCTAAATGTATTTTCAGAAAATACAGTGGAGCAATCTAAAAATGAAGATAAGCAATTAATGAAGTACCTATGAGATTGTCAAAGAGATAAAGAATAAGATTCTTTATCTCTTTAAATATTTTTTAAAAAGGAATTACAAATATAGCTGTGGAATAACTTATTTTTTATTCTTATACCATAATTTACTCTATAAATAATTTCAATAATAACAGTATGGCTTTTAATAATGACGCATACAAAGATTTTACAATTAAGTTTGCGAACTTGTTGCAGTGAAGTTGTTAACCTTTTTGGATATCAAAGGGATTATTCATTTTGAATTTGTACCAACTAGACAAACAGTGAACCAAGTTTACTATTTGGAAGTGCTGAAAAGGCTGCGTGAACAAGTTAAATGACCTGAACTTTTCACCAACAATTCATGGCTCTTGCATCATGACAATGCACCAGCTCACAGGACACTGTCTGTGAGGGAGTTTTTAGCCAGTAAACAAATGACTGTATTGGAACACCCTCCCTAGTCACCTGATCTGGCCCCTAATGACTTCTTTCTTTACCAAAAGATAAAGGAAATATTGAAAGGAAGACATTTTGATGACATTCAGGACATCAAGGGCTAATACGATGACAACTCTGATGGCCATTCCAGAAAAAAAGTTCCAAAATTGCTTTGAAGGGTGAACTAGGCGCTGGCGTCAGTGCATAGTTTCCCAAGGGGAGTACTTCAACGGTGACCATACTGATATTCAACAATGAGGTATGTAGCACTTTTTCTAGGATGGGTTCGTAAACTTAATTGTCAGACCTTGCATATATCACATGTAATCTTTTTTTTGAAACCCACATAAGGAATATCATTTGGTTATTCATATATTACCTGGTAACCAGCAGGCCCAGGAGTACCAAAAGCTTCTTTCTGAACTGAGAAGAAAGTCCGAGGAACAGAAGAACCAAAAGCAATTTTCTTTTGTTTCTTTAAGCTCGTATTGCTAAAGCTGTCAATTATAGTACTGTTCAGGATATTATAAAACCCAGGACCTAAAATTATGAAGAATATCATATGTAAGAATAAACATGCTTTTAAATCTTTTTAACTAATTTTTTCATAAATGACAAGAAAAATAATCCAATTAAAAAACGGGCAATGGGTCTGAATATACATTTCTCAAAAGAAGGCATACAAATGGCCAACAGGTATGTGAGAAAATGCTTAATGTCATTAATAACCAGGAAAATGCAAATAAAAACCACAATGAGATATCACTTCACACTTGTCAGAATGGCTATTCTTAAAAAGACAAGTGATAACAAGTGTTGGTGAAGATGTGAAGAAAAGTAAACTCTTGTACACTGTTGGTGTGGATGTAAATTGGCACAGCTACTGTGGAAAACCGTATGGAGATTCTGTAAAAACTTAAAGACAGAACTACCATATGATCTACACACACACAAACACACACAGGGATACCATTCAGCCTTAAAAAAAAAAGAAGAAAATCCTGCCATTTGTGACAACACGGATGAACCTGAAAAACATTATTCTAAGTAAAATAAGCCAGACACAGAACGACAAATACTGTATAATCTACCTTATATGTGGAATATAAAATAGTCAAACTCATAGAAGCAGAGATTAGAATTGTGGTTGCCAGGGACTGGGGTAGGGGGAACGGTGAAAGAAATGGAGAGATGTTGGTCAAAAGGAACGAAGTTTCAACTATGCAGGATGAATAAATTCTGGAGATTTAATGCATTGCATGGTTACGACAGTTAATCATACTCTACTGTATACTTGAAATTTGCTGAGAATAAATCTTAAAATTTTTTTAGAAATAACTCATATAATGCTAGAAGGAAAGCAAAATGGTATGGCACTTTGAAAAACAATTTGTCAAATTCTTTTAAAGTTAAATATGTACTTCCCATATGAACCAGAAATTCTACTTGTACGTATTTTCCCAAGAGAAATAAAACCTATCCAAATGTCTATCAGTGGGTGAATAGACAATCAAAAGGTGCTACAGCCAAACAACAGACTACTACTCAGCAATAGGATAAGTGTGTTCAAAGCGAGGGAGAGTATTTTGAGGAGGATTAATGGCAATGTGTCTTTTACTGTAATAATTTGTTTATTTAAACATTCACTGTATTGTTTGATCACACTTCATGCATGCATGAAGTGGCTTTTGTCCAGTATATTTGATTATAAATTAAGAAACCTACAACCTTTTTGTAAGGAATTGTACCAACTTGGAATGAAAGGAACAATAGTGCAAAATGAAAAGGAGCTTATAGATCCCAAAGTTCAGTGTGCAGAAAACAGGCTGCGAAAGCTCCAGCTGCAAACACAGCCTATTTCTTATAGGAAAGGAAGGATGATTCAAAGGATGAAACCAAGAGCCCAAAAGACAGAATCAAGGAAATGGCAACGTATGCCTGCCTGGTTGGATTTCAGAATTGCTCTAGCCCTGTGACTGCTATGGGCCTCCAGTTTTCCCTCTTTTTTAAACAGGAGTGCCTGTTTGGTATGATCATCCCATCACTCTCCCACCATTGTGTGTTGGATGTGTGGGACAGATAACTTGTGTCTTTGATTCACAGCTCTTCTAATAGAGAGGAGTCATACTCAAAAAGTTGATCCGAAGCATCACATCCAAGAATCCACACCTGCTTCTATCCCTGACTTAGATAACAAGATCCCGGACTTCAAGATTATACCATAATTGCATGAGACTTTGGAAGCCTTGAGAAGATACGTAGAAAAAAATATGCGTTTTCTGACCAGAGGGTAGTCTATCGTAGGTTAAAGGTGGCCACAGATTTTTTGAGAGATGAAGTTTCATGCCCTACACGTGCTGCCCTGAGTGACTTGACTGACTGATAGAAGGTGGATTTCTGAAGATAGGTCATAAAAAGCCTTGCAGCGTCCTGCCAGGTCTTGTGCAGCTCTGAGCTACCATGTTCAAAGACCAGCTACCCAGGGGCAGCAACACTGGAGCTTTCTTTGCACACACTCTGAATGACAGCACCATCTGAGCTCTGCCTTCCAGCTACCCCACAAAATAATGAGATATAATAGAAAAGCCCGGTTTCGTCAAAGCCACGAAGTTTATTATGCAACAACAGAAAACTATATGATCACAATTATATAAGTTATTTTGGTGTTCTATCTCTTAGCTCTGTATATTAGAACGCCCACTGAAAATACTAGACTATGTGATTGGACTACCCAAAATAAAATTTTAACAAAACTGACTATCGTAAGTTATATTACTGGCAATGACTACCTAGTTGATATATTCTATATGTTCATCCACCAAGAGAAAATTAGGAAATTCACGGAATGACAATTGTAACTAAGATGTGTGACACGTCAAATTGAAATCTTACCAAAACTGTATGCTATTTTTATCTGTTTAGTGCATAGACAATGCTTTTAAAAAGCACTGTTGACTTAAAGTGACAACACCAATGAGAGAACAACAACAACGAAATGACTACTCTTTAGTGCATCCATCTTGTTAGGAATATTAAATTACATATAGCTACAAAGTAGTAACGCACAGATTAATTCCTAACCTGGAATTTCCTCTGTCCTGGAGACCTGTGTGAATCGAGCAGCACTTTGACCAAATGGGGTATTTTTCAGTGTTGGTGTTTTCTTCAAGGACTTGAAAGCAGTTCGAGATTCATTATATGTGCCAGGAGCTGGGGTGGTTGATTTATTAGGTGCAAATCTCTGGTGAAGAACAGGAAAATATGCCAGTGAGAAACTACAGTACATTTTTATACTTCGTGAGTTAGAAACTGCCTTCTTAATAATATAACATCTGGAATTTAATTTAGTTCTTAATGGAGTGAAGAAAATGTAGATGAATTAAGATCTTGTGCCTATCAAAACATAAAATATATAGCTTTTAGTAAAATAATCTACATATTAAGACAGCAACACATTATGTACTTTACTAAGGCATATAGACTTTTTGAAGGAAATTATCTAGATACGAGATTCTAGATGACAGTATATGGCCCAGATTCACCTATTGTTTGCATATTATACCATTTATTTTTTGTGTTTGTTTGTTTGCCCACTTTCTCTGTTTCTGCCTCTTTCTCTCTATCCATTTCCCCTTCTTTCCATCTCTCTTTCTCTCTCTACACAAACACACACACACACACACACACACACACACCTATATATATATATTTAATGGAAAATTACATATGCATAGCCCTTTATCCTTAAATACTTTGGTGTGTATTTACTAAAAATAGGGATATTTTATACATATCTGAAGTACAGTTATCAACTTCAGTAAATGTATCAATGATGTATTTATCTAGTCTACCATTCATATTCCAAATCTGTCAGTTGGTTTAATAATGCCTCTGTTGCATTTTTGCCCTCCAACACATAATCTATTCTAGGATCAGATTCTTGTCTCCTTTAATGCAGGAACATTTTCAAAGGCTTCCTTTTAGTTTTGTGACTCTTGTAGAATATAACACCCCCTCTTTTGTATAATAGAACCTTCCTCAGTTGGGGTTTCTCTGCCTTTTCCTCATGATTATGTTAGGTTATGCTTTTCCAGACAGAATACTAACTAGGTGATGCTGTGCCCTTCTCAGAGTATCACATCAAGAAACACACAATGTCCTCTGGACCTCACTGGTGATTTTAACTTTGATCAACTGCAACACTCCGCCTACATTTATCAGTGTACACTCAGCATTCTACTGAAAGCAAGAGCCCTCCCTTCTCCCCCAATTATTTATTTACCTATCTAGCTACTTACTTATCTATTTATTATCCATATGGTCTCATGAATGCCAGTTTTAATGATTTATAATTAATTACTTTTTTGCCAGTAGGGGGCCCTTCAAGATGCTTCATAAGTCCCTATGATCTGCCCTCACCGTTTTTTTTCTTTGACACATTTCTTTCTGACATAACAAGATGTTACAGGTTCATCTTTCACCTACTCTGCACAGTCCCTGCTTCTTGACTCATTCAGCAGTCAGAGCTAGAATACATATCTATATATCTGTATCTACACATGCACATATACACAGACGCACATACATATGTGCATATATGTCATATACACATACATGTATACATATATATTTTTGTAAGCCATAAGTTCACATCAAAACTTTCAATGCAAACCTGTTCCACGGGTTTCCACCTCACCTCCCCCAGGTCCATATTTGTATGTACTTTCTTCCATGGTAAAAACCTGGCTCACAATATCAACTTTTTAGTTCAACCTTGCAATACACCTAAAATAGTGTCATGATTGCTTCACCCATACCGTTACAATGAACCAATCTACTAAGAAGAATTCAGAACGCAATTCTTGTACTCCTTACACCCCACTCCATTCTAGCCAAGACTGATATATTCAACTACTGTGGTTACCTGGATTATTCTTTTGTTTTTTCCCCTTCAATGTGGTTAAGAGTATACATTTAGAATACAATGGCCCATTTGTTTCCATTTGCTTTCCGTTTTAGGGATTTTTCTAAACCCTTCCCATTCTTATCAATCTTTATTTTTGAATATGTGGAACACTGACATGCTTCTAAAAGACCAACATATATTTTTAAAAGTATACTCAAAAAAGTGTTGCTCGCTCTTATTTCCCCATGGAATCTGTGCCACTGGGGTAAAAATGTCCAAATTTATAACATTTGCTTATTTCCACGGTATACATACACCTCCATGGTGGCTAATTTTCCACTACCAACATAACATCAACCAACATGCAAAACTGGAGAAGCTAACAATCGGCTCCTGCCAGCCAGCAGACATGAACTGCATGTACATGTATGTACGTGTAGAGCAGTACAGCAGGGCCTCCACGCCATCTCCTCACCAGCCCTGCACGTGACCAACTTCCCTGTTTTCTGATTTATCCTTGATGTGTTTGCATAAAGATAAGCAATTATATGTATGTTTCTTATTTTCCCTTGTTTCTTGCATTTAATACAATAGGCAAATCTTAACACTACCAAAAATAAATTTATTAATGAAACCAACAAAAAAGACTCTCTAAATTTTTCTCCTAAATACTATCTTATTATTTAGTTACTGAGCACAATATTTTAAAAATTATAATACTCAACCCTGGCTGCATATAGAATTACGTGAGGAGTTCAAAAACTACTGATGCCCGGGCCCTATGCTGGACCAACTGAATCAATCCCTGGGAGATAGGGAAGAAGGCACCCGGATATTAGAAGGTATTAAAAGTTCCCAGGTGTTTCTAATACACAGCAAGAGGAAGAACATTGTGATAAAGGAAATCTTATGTTTAAAAATTAATAGTTGAAGACATGAAGAAATTCAATGCATTTAGATAAAATACCAGAAAACTCCTTAAATCAATAATTAAAATGAATATTCCAGAAAATTAATTTGCCTTTATACCTATAAACCAAAAATTGTGTGTTAATGTCTATCTTATTAATCTCATTATTGCTTGTTCTACCAGAGTCATTGGTATATGTGTTCATATTCAACTAAACACCAATAGTACCCCTAGCAGGCAGTCCTATTGGTTTTAACTCCTCCATATTTTTACCCCAGAAGCATTATTCTTTCTTTGTCATCCCCTTAAATAAAACTGGTATCATGATCTATTCCATTTCTGCAAACATATTTAAAATATTATAATTGATGCCAACTGATGTCAAATTAGGACTATATACCAGATGAACAGAAATAGAATAAAAACTGAGAGTTTTAGCTGTGAAATGATATTTTAAAAAATCCAGGGCACACACATGCATAATTTCCTATTACCACACAATCATTTTGAGAAGTACCTTAAGTACCATCAAGCTGCTCAAGGCAGAAACTGGTATCCATTCTTGATTCTTCTTAAGTCCCTCATACAACATCTAACCCATTAAAAAAGTCATGTTAATTATAACTCCAAAATATACCTGCAATCTATCTACTTCTCTTCAAGGAGGTACCACTTAGGTACAATGAAACTAAAGTAGTCACCTGCTGTCACCTGAAGGTTAATAACCTTCCCAGGTTAAATAAGATAATCAGAGCTGTACATAGTACAATTGAATTAATATCACAACTACTTTGATCTGGAGATTACCACATTATAAAAGTTTGCTAGTATTGTAATGTTCTTGCCTTAGAAATATCGTAGATACTTTCAAGTCTCTTTAGTATATACCTTGGACAATGTGAAAAGATTACTGTGAAATAGACTCTACCATAACTAATAAAGCCCCAGTGGCAGTTCTATATATGGCCTATCACCTGGCTGCAGAGAGCCTTCAGAACCTTCTCCAAAAGAAATTCAGCTCCTCACAGACTGCATGCTAACACCCTACATATTCATTGGCAAAGTATATTTAAAACTCGGACTAAAATTTTTTTATAAGCTAAACTGAACATTTATGTATGCAAATCAGTATAATAGAAAATGTTTAATACATGGTTTCAATTCAAATATTCATCTATGTTTATTATTGTTAATATTGTAATCTTATTTCATTTTATTTTACCCCCATTTTTTGGCAATATGATTTGCCCAAGGCTATATCTGTTTCCAATTTGCTTAAATATCACTTTCCTTTTTTATAATCTCCCTGAACATCATTGGATTTGTCGCTGGCTTCACATTATACCTATTATACTCTGCTTATGAAAATGACTATAGACCATTACCTGGGATTGAGAAAGAAAAGCAGGTGATGCATCATTTACACTTGGTGTCATACTTTCAGTCTTCTGAAATTGACTTTTAATGTCATATTTTCCAGGCCCTGGTACTCCCTAAATCATTAGAGAAAAGAAAAGAAAAAAAAAAAAAACACATGTTCTCATTAAGAAAACATTTATAGCACCTAAGAGAACAGTTGGCTAAATATCTGAACCAAAGCTACAGGGTTTTTAAGTGAATTCCTATATGATATTACTAAAGCACTTCATTAAAAGGCAAGACAGAATAAACTTAAGAGCAACAAAAAAAAGGGGAGGGGGAATTTTCCTTTATCAAAGCTTCTCAGAAACATGAAAAAACACTACTTGAAACTTTGCTGCCCTCTACTGATAGAGCTCCAAAAAAATTATCTGGTTTTTCACGATTAAACATTACAATGAGTAAAAGAGGCTTCTATATTTCTTTCATTTAAATGTTTACAACCAGCTTTTCTCCAAAAAAAAATATTTTTTATCACCACTCCTTTTTAACATAGTGTTGGAAGTCCTCGCCAGAGCAATCAGGCAAAAGAAAGAAATAAAAGGCACCCAAATTGGGAATAAAGAAGTTAAATTGTCACTCTTTGCAGATGACATGATGCTATATATAGAAAACCCTAAGACTCTACCAAAAAGCTATTAGAAACAATCAGCAAATACAGTAAAGTTGCCGGCTACAAAATCAGCGCACAAAAGTCCATTGCATTCCTATATACTAACAATGAAATCTCAAAAACAGAAATTTAAAAAAAACAATTCCTTTTAAAATTGCAGCAAAAAGAATAAAATACCTAGGAACAAACTTAACCAAGGATGTGAAAGACCTATATGCTGAAAACTATAAGACATTTTCAAAAGAAATTGAAGAAGAAACAAAGAAATGGAAGACATTCCGTGTTCATGGATTTGAAGAATCAACATAGTTAAAATGGCCATATTACCCAAAGCAATATACAGATTCAATGCAATCCCCATCGAAATCCCAATGGCATTGTTTAAAGAAATAGAACAAAAAATCATCAGATTTGTTTGGAACCACAAAAGACCCCAAATAGCCAAAGCAATCCTAGGAAAAAAGAACAGTGCTGGAGGTATCACACTCCCTGACATTAGCTTGTGCTACAGGGCAACAATAATCAAAACAGCATGGTATTGGCAGAAAAACAGACACACAAAACAATGGAATAGAATTGAGAACCCAGAAATAAAACCACGTAAATATGGACAGATCATTTTTGACAAATAAGCCAAAAACATACACTGGAGAAAAGACAGCCTCTTCAATAAATGGTGCTGGCAGAATTGGAAAGCCACATGCAAAAGAATGAAACTGGACTGCTATCTGTCACCATGTACCAAAATTAATTCAAAATGGATCAAAGACCTGAAACAATGAACTGCATAGAAGAAAACATAGGTACTAAACGTATGGACCTTGGGTTCAAAGAGCATTTTATGAGTTTGACTCCAAAGGAAAGGGAAGTAAAAGCTAAAATAAATCGATGGGACTATATCAAACTTAAAAGCTTCTGCACAGCAAAAGAAACCATCGACAAAATAAAGAGGCAACCAACTGAATGGGTGAAGATTTTTGCAAACAGTGCCTCCAATAAGGGGCTAATATCCAAAATATATAAGAACTCACGCAACTCAACAACAAAAAAACAAACAACCCAACTTAAAAATGGGCAGAGGACCTGAAGAGACATTTCTCCAAAGAGGACATACAAATGGCAAATAGACATATGAAAAAATGCTCAACATCACTAATCATCAGAGAAATGCAAATAAAAACCACAATGAGATATCACCTCACCCCAGTTAGAATGGCTATCATCAACAAGACAAACAGTAACAAGTGTTGGAGAGGCTGTGGAGAAAAAGGAACCCTCATACACTGTTGGTGGAAATGCAGATTGGTGCAGCCGCTATGGAAGGCAGTGTGGAGGTTCCTCAAAAAATTACTAATAGAATTATCATATGACCCAGCAATCCCTCTCCTGGGTATCTTCCCAAAAAAATCTGAAAACATTTATCCATAAAGACATGTGTGCTCCAAAGTTCATTGCAGCTTTATTCACAGTGGCCAAGACATGGAAACAACCAAAGTGTCCTTCGATAGATGAATGGATAAAGAAGTTGTGGTATATATACACAATGGAATACTATTCAGCGGTAAGAAAAGATGAAATAGGACCATTTGTGACAACATGGATGGATCTTGAGATTATAATTCTAAGCTAAATAAGTCAGACAGAAAAAGCAGAGAACCATATGATTTCACTGATATGTGGTATACAAACCAAAAACAACAAAAGAACAAGACAAACAAATGAGAAACAAAAACTCATAGACACAGACAATAGTTTAGTGGTTACCAGAGAGTAAGGTGGTAGATAAGGGTAAGGGGGATCAAATATATGGTGATGGAAGGAGAACTGACTGGGTGGTGAATACACAAGGTGATATATAGATGATGTATATAGAAGTGTACACTTGAAACCTATGTAATTTTACTAACCATTGCCACCCCAATAAATTTTAATTAAAAAAAACTAAAAAAAAAAAGAAAAAGAAAAAGGAAACAAAACATTTAAAAAAGGAAAAAAAATTTTAATAAAAATAAATATTTTATTGTCTTTCAAATTTCCGTTAATCAATAGACTGCTTTGTTTCCAACAAATGAACTTCAGAATATATTTTAACCACAAATGTTATAAGATGTAAGGCATTAAGCTTTTAACTATATACTTTAAAATAGATAAAAATTAATTCAGTAAACAGTGGGATTGAGTTTTTATTATCTTAGTAGTGCAATTTAAATGTATATCAAGAAGTACTATTCATCATCAAATATCTTAATTACCTTGAAAAAGTATCCTTCACATTATAAAAATTTTAGATTCAAATCTTCTGTTTCATGTATACCTCCTTTACTTTTCTACATTTAAAAAAATTATTCCATTATTTGTGAGTTAAATACTTAGCTCATAACTTGGATGTATAATGAAATTCCACTAGCAAATCGTGTCACCTTTATCATTATATCTCCAAATTCAACCACTTCTTTCCCCCTCCACAAATACCACTCTGATCCTACGCACCATCTCTTACCTAGATTATTGTGAAATCTTCCTAACCACCCACACTGCTTCCATTCTTGTCCATCACCAGCCTATTTTCAGCACAGCAGCTGGTGATGAACACAGTTAAGACTCCAAGTCATATTGCACCACTCCCCTTCTCAAACCCATCCAATGGTTTCCAATCTCACTTAAGTAAAAACCAAGGTCCTTAATATGATATGAAGTTTACCTCCAGGCACACTATTATCACTCTAACCTTATCTTCTACTAATCTCCCCACTCCACTCACTCTGTTCTCAAAAAGATTTGGTATATGTCCATCTCAGGACCTCTCCAGTTGCCATTCTCTTTGCTTGGAATTTCTCCTAGATAGCTCCAGTGCTCACTCCACTTCAATCAGGTCACTGCTCCACGTCACCTTCTCAATGTGTCATTCCCAATCCATCCTGTCTAAAATTTCATTGCCTCCCCCAAACAATTTCTGTCTCCTTTCCTACCTCTTTATTAACCTACCAATTGTTTTTTTTACTATCCAAAATACGATTTTCTGCCATGTTGTAAGCTCAAGGCAGTTTTTTTTGTTTTTGGTTTTGTTTTTCTGTTTTGTTCACTGCTATATCTTTAGGGTACAGAAGAGTATCTGGAAGTGCTCAGTAAACATCTGCCAAAACAACAGATAAATTGACAAATGCATATATTAATCCTACATTTTCACTAATCATATAATGATGATTATATGATCATTGATTAGTGAATGATTAGTGAATGAGATATCATATCTCATCATCTAATGAGATATGATCTGGGAAACAAAGTGGCTCCAAATAATAGCATTAGCCATTTCTAATTATAGCAAAATATCTTAAAGCCCATGTATTTAAAAAAAAAAAAAAACAATAATTTGAAAAAAGTTCTTCAGCATAAATTCTAATATAGAAGTACCTCCTCTTATATATATAGGTTAGATTCTAAAAATTTATGCAAAAGTCCATGTTATCTTGTCTCAAATGAACAACTCCATGCCATTATTTGGTGACATAGAAAAGATGCACTTTGGCTATGGCATGTAAAATTGTTTTTATCTATGAATTTGTAGTAAGTGAACTTTAGAAGAAAAAAACTTATGCACAATTTTGTGTTTATATAAACCTATGCAATATGTATCAAATATAGAAATATGGAGAGCATAAGTTGAATTACATAACTTTAGTCTGTTTTCTTGTTACTGATATGCTATATCTATCTTCTCCCTATATAGACAGGCATGGTAAAAACAATAATCAACTACTGACATTCTGGGTTTACCTTCCTACTGTTTTCAACAGTTGTATAAGTGGTCATTACTAAGAGACTACAGGGGGAAATTTTAAGTGCGAATAGTGAGATAAGTGAATATATTTAGTCTCAGGGAACTCTTTCACATAAAAGTAGAAATGAAATGTTGACCCCTTCAATGAATTTTTTCTTTTCTTCCGTTTTTTCATAAAGTTCTTAATGTTATTGATCTTTGCTTCACTACAACAAGATAGAGTAGTAAAATTAGGTCTTTGTTTCTAAAAATTATACTTAGGATTTAAAAAGCAAATTTAAAATAAGCTCCAAACCAGGATTGTAAGATACTGACCACTGAAGGCAGGTCTCCATTTATGACAATATAAAGAAAGCAAAAAGACTTTGAGAAGACCAAACTCTAGGCACACGCAGAAAATGCTGTGATGTTTATCCTGCTTTTTCAAATTATGATCAACAGACCGCTTGCATTGGTATCAACCTATTAAACACGTAGCACCACGGTGTCTCATTTGAGATCTGGTGAGTCAGATCTTATTGGGTCCAGGAATCTACATTTTTAACAATCCTCACAATAATTCACATGAACCATAAAAAAACTCATCCCCAGTGGGTCACTACTACAGCTTCTTTTGCTAGTTACACCCACCCGAAGGAAGAAGACCCAGATCTAGAGAGAGTTCTGCCTCGGAAACAGAGGTTAGATTATTGGAGAAGGGTTGTTCATGGCATCTTTGCATGTATAACCTAATAAAAATGGGCTTCTTTCTTTAAAAACGGGGGTATAATCATCCATTTGATCCAATGGTATTTAAGGGGAGGAATCTGATCAGGAAGTATTACAGGGAGTGGGAAAAGTGATACAGTTTCACCTTTCCTCCTAACTTGGGGCCACCATCAGTGATGATTATTATTTTCATTAAAACTATTAACAGCTTACAATGTGCAAAGCACTGGTATACAGTAATAAATAAAACACGGGCTCTGCTTTTGCGAAGCTCACACTAGATTAATGGTTGTGAACCCAAGCTGTACAGGAGAATCCTATGGTGAACTTCTAAAATAACCCTGCCTCATTCCACCGCTCTCAAATTAAAGCCAATGGAAATGAGGCAGGCATTATTAATTTTTTTTTATTTAAAGCTTCCTGATTGTTTCTATGTACAATTAATATTGAGGTTTAAATCAATGTAAAACTCACAATCCTAGGCTTCACCCAAGTACAGTAACTTTCCACTAATTCTATACTGCCATTGTTGCTAGTGTTTTAGGAAGGATGTGATTTGAAACCTACTGGACTGGACTTCATTATGCTGTGATGGAATCACAATTCATCTTTGTATTAGCAGGCCCTCAAATGTCAGTCTTTTCTAAAGTCTGGTTGACAATTTAGGCAAGTGGGAAAAGTGCCTGGAAATGTCTCCCCATTCTGTATATAAACTTTCATTTAAACTCTCCATTTTCTTCCAGTCTTACTTTTAATTATGGAAAAATAAACACACACAGAAAAATAAAGAATAGTATAAGAAATTCCCGTATGTTTATCACCCAGGGTCAAGAATCCTCAACTAATATCCAATTTGTTTCCTAATCCAACCAATTTTCTCAATTCCCACTCCAAAGATGTATGAGGCAAATCCAGAATATCATTAATTTCATCAACAAATATTTCAGAATGTATCTCTAAAATATAAGGAACATACCACAATATCATTTATAAATCTTAAAAAAAATCAACAATGATTTGAATCCTTAATTATTTAGAGTTCAAATTTTTATGATTGCTTCATCAATTTATGTGTATATTAAATATATGTATAGAAATATATAAATACACATTTGTGTTTGAAATAAAAACTATTTAAAGTTCATACCATTACAAATGGTTAATACGCTTTTAAATCTCTTACAACCAATAGGTTTCTTCTCCAACACTTTTTTTTGTTTCAATTTATTTGTGAAGAAGCTACGATTTTTGTCCAATTTTTTGAGTTTCCCCAGTTTTTATTTTCCTGATTGAGTGTCTATGTGGTTCCTGCCCCTCATATTTTCTGTAAACTGGCAGTCTGATATAAAGGCTTGATCAGATTCTAATTCAATTTTCCTTTTTTTTTTTTTTTTTTGCAAGATTACTTCACAGGTGGTGCTTCATGCTTCTACAAGGAGGCAAACATAATAGCTGATTCTCTCTCATTCTGCAATTTTAGCAGCCACAGATGATTACTAACTAGATCTAATAATTTGTTAGGGGTTCCAAAATAGTATTATAATTCCACAATTCTTTCCCATTTATTGGCTGAAATACTTCTATAAAGAGACACTTCCTTCATCAACTATTTAGTTATTATTCTAAGGTTTAGTTCATATAGGAAAAGCAAGATAAATGCTTATCTTTTTTCCCTCTTATTTAAGAGTCTCAAAGTTTTTTTTAATTGTAATTTTAAACCCATGAATTTAAACATTGGAGTTGTATTGCTTATTGATGCTGAAATTATCCCATCTGTGGTCAGTGAGAACCTATTTGCATGAGCCTCTGAGTCCTTTTGACATGACCCTAGTAGTCTTTCATAGCTCCCTTGCTCTCCGGTATTGACAAGTTGCTTCAAGCTCATCATACACAATTCCTACTTCAGATCTGGAATTAGCCATTTCTCCAAGGAGCTCTGATCTTTCATAGCTCCTTTGCTCTCTGGTATTGACAAGATGCTTCAAGTTCATCATATACAATTCCTACTTCAGATCTGGAATTAGCCATTTCTCCAAGGAGCTCTGATCCTTCTTTGTAATATTTAGAGACCCCAATCTATTGTCCAGAAATATCTTCTGTTTTTGTTGTACCACCTCACCCCTTTCCTCTTCTATATCAGTGTCCCCAAGTCCAGAGACTCTATCATTTAATTTCTCGACCAACAGACCTCATATCTTCTTCCAGAGTGGGGATGACAAAGTGGCCTCACTACAAGAGACTGTGCTTCTCATCCAGATTATCACCAATCCTGATGTTTTCAGTCCCACCTGACACCTCCAAAGTAATTAATATTCCTTTGAGAAGGACTTCTCAAAGTCCTTCTCAAAGGGACTATAATGTGAATTGGTTTTCAGGTTGTCATCACCCACTTAAGGTATTTACATAACAGCTTTATACATTTACCCATCAGCTTTTACATTTACCATTTGCCATTAATTTCCCATCTTTGAAAATTGAAAATCTTTTACCAATTATCATCTCCTCCCCTCTATTCTTTTTGTGTTTATTGTATTGCACCTTTTTATTCTTTTACTTATTAATTTAGTGAAGCTTTGGGAGCATTATGGGCTGAACTGTGTTCCCCCTTCAAATTCACATGTTAATATCCTAAGCCCCAGTACCTCCGAATATAACTATATTTGGAGATAAGATCTTCAAAAAGGTAATTAAGTTAAAATGGGGTCTTTAGGGTGGGCCCTAATCCACTATGACTAGTGTTTTTATAAGAAGAGGAAATTTGGATACAGACGTGAGTGTGCACAGAGGAAAGACCACGTAAAGACATGGGAATAAGACAGTCATTTACAAGCCAGGGAGAGAGTCCTCAGAAAAACATCACTGCCAACATCTTGATATCAGACTTCTAACCTCCAGAACTGTCAGAAAATAAATTTATTTTGTTTGAGCCACCCAGCCTATAGTACTTAGTTATGGCAACCCTAGGAAACTAACAGATTAAGGAAGCTAAGATATAAGCATGGATCCAATCAACCTTGTTCAATAAGAAGCCCTTCTATCCTTTCCTACAATAACTACAAAATATAAAGAATTTCATGAAGCTAGGAATGTAGCAGATAATATAACAATGGTACCATCAAAGTCTAAGAGTCATGGTAGTGGTAATTCTGAAAAGGAAAAAGTCAGCTTTGCCATACTTTGGACACATAATAATTCAACAGTATTAATTGAATAGACGAGACTATAAAGACAGACTAATGAATATTATCCCTAACTCTTGACTTTTCTGCATCTCGCTTTCAAATACAGAAGATACTTTTCAAGAACTGATATTTGGACAGAATATAATACTATACATATAGCATCTGAAACTATGCCATGAACTTATTCCAATCTAGAACTCAAAACAAAAAAAACACAAAAACTGAGGAAATTGTAATGATTACCAAATGAGGATTGGTGTAGTTAGAGACAGAGAGAAGTCTAATTTTAAGGTTTTCATTTGTTCCTATACACTTTAGTTTCACTAATTTAATTGCTGCTTGTTCTTCCAGTATAATTTTAACTAAGTGGCCTCATTCTAAAGCAATGTCCTCATATATCCAAACTATAATGCAATGACGTTGCATAAGAGTGTAGAGGGAGAAAAAAAATATTTTTTTTTCAATTAGCATCCATCCAGCTATTGCAGAAAAGGTTTTATTTTAGTTAAGAGGTTTTTCTTTGTCTATAAAACTTTCACTTCTACAAAAATGCTTACTTAGATAATGTTTTTAGTTTACCCTATCAGTGATCCTTCTTACAAATGAAATGAAGAAAGATTAATTCCCTATATTTACTGAGCACCACTGTGTGGCAGGCCCTTACACTTGATACTATTCCTATCTTATCTTTAATCCTTAAAAATCCTACAAGATAGACATTACTCAAGTTTGCCCAATGAGGAAAATAAGATCCATAAAGATTAAGTAATTTACCTCTAACATAACTAGAGGGGCACAAATCAAACTATAAGGTCTGATTAACTACAAAGTCCCTCTTCTTTCTTCAACGGGAATTAGGAAAGTGCGATATTGCAGATATCATGACAGAACTGATTGAAAAATATTAACTTTTCATTAACCTATTATATAGTGATGCATCCTGTCTTATATTTCATAACAAAATGAAATATAAGATGTGAACATCTTTGGTTATCCATTCCTTATTGTTACAAATATTTATTTAATGGTCTAATATGTTTCAAGTATACAATAGGTTCTTGGATGGGTAACAAAACAGAGCTCTGCACTCATGAAGTGAAAATTCCAATAAGGGAGACAGGCAAATAACAGGTACCAAATAAATAAATAAATCCACTCAATCATGATGATTAACTGTACACAGCAATATATAACTTTGACTTGAGAGTGTAGAAAAGAACATGTATCCATATGTTAATTTTCATAATTACAGCACAAATTTTATTTCATTTAGAAAGCATAATGCATTTTTTTGTTTCTGATGTCAGGAAACACACATGCTCTATATAACTTAAAAAAAACTAATTAAATTTGAGCAAAACTAAATCAAAAAATGTGGTAAGAAAAACTCTTTAGTGAACAAAAAGGAATTGAAAATAGCTTTGTATTACTAATCATAGCATTACAAGTATCATTGGGTCTCAGATATCACACTCAGGTCAGATACCATTGAAATGAGAAAATTAAATAAGTGACAGAAAGTGCTTAGTAGAATAAATCATATACTGGTTAGTTTACCATATGTTCAGTAACAAAAATGGAAAACAAAAGTGGCTTTCCCACATAAATCTGGACAAGTAAATCAGGAGAGAGAATTTAAATGTAAGATACCAGGTTTGAATGTATGTTGTTGCTTTAGAGTATAGGGTTGTTTGTCATTCAATTTCAACCATTCCAACATGAAATTGAGTACAGCTGATAACAAGCTACTTAGATTCTCTAATATATCTGTTGAAATAACAGTTCATGTCAACACTGGTATTAGTAATTAAGCTGAGTCAAAAATTTAATAGCGCAAATCTGAAGTTACATTGCCACATTCTGAGCTAGAGTATGACTAAATGTATCCCAAAAAATCTTATGATCAACAATTATGTAAGAGTCTTATGCTCAAATTTTTTTTTCATCAAGAGGAAACATATACAAGTAATTTATATAGTCTCCTTGTAATTATTATATCCTATATGGTGTATTATCTAGTAGTAGTCAAGATTTATGATGCCTATTTTATAATTGTTTGTAATGCCCATTTTATAATATAAACTACAATAGTTTATATTGTTTCCCTGTAATTACTATATCCTATGCAGTGGATTATCGAGTAGCAGTCAAGATTTATAATGCCTACTTTGGTAAGTTAGTACTATGTAAATGTTCAGAGTTCATTAACATTTATTACTGTGCAATGCAACATGAACTTCTGCATAGAATTACTTAATATGAGTGTATTCCTCCTGCTCTTTGCAAACCCAAGTTCCTCTTTTTAAAGGAAAAAGAAACAATAACACAGACAATTGAACACATCCAAATGAAATAACGTTAAGGGTTATAAATCTTAAATAAAGGTAAAAGACCCATGTTAGATTAATTGCTATTACACTCACAAGGATGGAAAATTCAAATATCTACTGGAGCCAGGCAGGCAAGTAAGTATTTAAAGGAAAATGGTGCACTGGATATCACCCACCCTCATCCCCAAGGGCAGCATTTAATCAGCCCCAATGATCGTTGTTAGGTTGAGTTTTGTTTCTTTTTTTTTTTTTTTCATTTTTAAGAAAAGCTGAAAATCTGGATTTATATATGTAATCCTACAAATCACAAATGTTGGCAACTAATTCAATTTTTTATAACTATGAACTGGCCATGATCCACTTATGGATTAAATTTAGCTCATTGGCTACTAGATTCCACACTCAACTCTTAGTCTAAGTATATCTTAGTCTAAGTATAGGTATATTAAAAATACACCTCCCTACATAAATTCATGCATATAACTCCAGTTTTTGCAAAATCAAAGTCCAAAAGAGGTTCAGTAAATGAATTGGAGTTTTCTATTCCTAGTTGTAGTATCAAAATGAAATTACAATTTTCATAATTACAAGTGATTAGCAGACACTCAATCTTTACACACACTGATAGATCTGAAACTAGGATTGCCTCGGTCTGAAGTAATCTCTGAAATGCTGTGTAGGAAAGGGGACCAATTACTCATATTTACTTTAACTAGATTACTATAGAGTGATCAGACTCAGTCACATCAAAGGCAGTGCTTAATACTATAAAGAGACTGATTTTTTTCTTCACAATTCTCATTATCAGAAAGATGATCTACCTTCCTACTAGATTCACAAGTTAGTGAACACAAGAAATTAGAATTTTTCATACTTCTCTAAGAAGTGTATGGGGGATGTGCTGGTGGCAATCAGAAAATGAAGTGTGAAAATAGGCTCAGCTGGACAGATTTATAGATCCCCTCCAAACAGATAAGGTAATAGATCAAGTCATCAAGTAATGAAAGCACCAGAATAACTGACTCTGTGTGATGGAATGTCAATATGAATTTCACATAGATGGAGGGTGAAGAAGATGATGAGGAAATTCTGATTCCCTAAATTGAGGATACTTGTGATTACTTATGAACTCTGAAATAAATAAGGCATTTAATACTCAAGATAAAAGGAGATTCCTTGCCTATAGATTCAACAGTAATGTTTTCTAAAGTTTGGCACCTACACAATCCTTAATGAGTAATCTGTGTGCATGTGTGCATGAAGATCATCAATTTTTGGATAATTTTTTAAAAATATGTTTCTTAAATTTTCTTATAACAAAAATACATAGTATTTTTAAATTAGCAATAAAATACGTTTTATTTCCATAAGAAGGATAATAATGTTTGCAGGCATTCACCAAGGTAGCTTTATATAATTCAATGGTGAATAGCTTAATTTATAATTTAGGTTATATTTGCAATGGATTTCTCATGCTAGCTTCTACTAAATTAGAAATTTCAAATTCACAATCATAGATCACTGTAAATGGCACCAAGTGTTTAGTGGCTGCCAGATAAGTCTGGATATTCATATTAAACACAAATGGCCCAGAAATTATGGAGAGATGGCTCACTGAAGACTACTTTTCAGCACTCTAATAGATGACAGGTTCTAACATTTTACAGCCAAAAAGCTGGTTGGATGTTTCAACTTGGAAGACAACAGTAATCCACTCTTGTTTCAGTCACGGAAATTATTTCTTCATGCTCTGTTGCAGCATTTGGATGTGGTTTATATATTAGCTAAGTAATACATCATCAGTTTCTTTTTCCATACATGAAGAAAACATTGAGCCGGGAACAAGGCCAAATGTTTGTCTCAAGCTATTTGTATTATAATATAATTATCTTTTAAAATCCTGACAAAATATCCTCAAAATATCCTCAATTAAAAAGTATAGTAAGTACTTTGGCTTGGAAATGAAGAATTGAGACCACGCAAGATACTAAGATATGCCATTTGAAAAGGCCACATGAAATTATAATGGTCTTTACTGATATTGAATTTGTATTTTACTTCAATGACTCATATGATCATCTGTCCCTGTATCAACATTCTTTCTTTAGTATTATCAAACAATTGTATTCATTACTTCTTTCTTCACGATCCATACTAAAATACATATATACACTGACTGCAATTTGAATATGTTCTTATTTTTTACATTCTATTTCAAATCCAGTCTAAAGTCAGGAAATAGACTATTGATTATCAACTGTTTTCTCTGAACAAAACAGAGTATGGATTGTTACTCAGGTAGAAATTGTTTAATTTACATAATACTTTTCTGTGTTATGCTGTGAATACATATGCTATGAATACAGTTGGTGCTACTTATTGCTGATCCGAATGAAAGTTTTCAAGTCTATATGTTCCATAAAATTAAATCAAAGACACACCACTTCTCCCTTTGCTTGAGTTTTCAAAGATAAATATAACTAAAAATTGCCAAATTCTTCCTCCCATACTGGAGGTGCCAAAAAAAAATGTATACACTTGACTTGTATTCATCTTTTGCTATCGGTATAGATTGAGTATTATAAATTTAATACAGTTTTCTTCCTTTCTTAAAATGTGTATACATTTTTTTGGTACCCTCAGTATATATGCAGCAAACATAAGCCAGAGTCAATCGTTTTCTGCAATTCAGTAGTTTAACACAAGTATAAACCAAAACATGTTTGGACAGATAGTAGTACATGTTTATAGCAGATTTTTTACAATATGCTACTGTATATTATATGACATGAGATTTGATTTAATAAAGGAATTTCACTTTCACTGTGCTTCTCTCAGCATAATTACTGTCACTGACTTTTCATCGCATTTTATAAGAATATCAGGTAGAAATGCATTTCACATGATGTGACAGAAACGGCGGAGTGAGGTGAGCCTCTTGAAATCTCCCCTGCAATTTACAACAAATTGAACAACTATAATTCCACATAGGACTCCCTGCATAGCAGACAGGCAAGACTAAGACACGCGCAATTGAAATCATCTAAAGGTGGGCAATTGGGCGAGCAGGGGAGGACGGAAGTGGGAAGTGGGTAGACATGGACCATGCAGGTAGATGAAGATCTAGCTCAAAGCTCTTAGCTCATTCCATTCCGGAGCTACTGCAGTTGGAGGATAGGGAAGAACTTGGACTTCTAGTGCTCCATTTATGGCCCACAGTCTTACCTGAGGGATCAGCATGTAACATGGCTGAACCCAATTCTCAGGGCAAAGACCTTGAAGCAAAGACTGAGGCAAGAAGGTGAAAACAGCGGTTTAAGCCCTCACTGCCAAGCAGAGGACAGAAGGCTTAAGCACTGAGCCTAGCCTACCCTTCCCAACCTCCCAGAACATGCCTCACCCCCACCTGCCCAATGCTAGATGTGGAACAGTAGCAGTGTCAGATCAAAAGGACAGAATATTTGCAGTTCTGAGAACTGTGGTCCACAGGTATGGACTCACAGCCCAACTAGTTCCAGCAAATGGGAGGGAGCTGTGGAAGCAGGACTGGCTGTGGTGATGGTTGCCACCATTGCTCTGGGCCACCTCTCACAACCCCTCCCACCCCTGTCCCCACCATTCTGGGCATATCCCTGCAAGAGTAAACAGAGCTGCTGAAACAAACAGGCTCTGAATCTGGTGTAGGAAGAGCTTTGGAACTTCAGAAGCTCTCCACATCCCAACACGGAGGCAGCGCGCTCAACCCAGGCAATCTGTTCACAGAGGAGAAGCCTGCCTTCCAGGGAATCTGCCCATTGTGTGAGAAGCCGGAATAGTGCAGAGAAAACATAACACTACAGTGTGAAAGAGAATAAAAGGCTGCAGTTGGAGAGAAAATAAAACATTCTACCAACACCAACAAAAGAAAGACCTCTTTCTATCAACCTGTTGCAGAATCCACTCCTGTAGATGCCCAGGAAGCAAAATAATAATTCACTAATTGCTATGAATAACCAAGGTAACAAGGAAGCTCAAAAAGAAAATGAAAAGTCTCCAGAAAATGAACTTAAAGAAAAGGAAATATGTGACTTAAGATGACAGTTCTGAAAAAACTCAATGTGATGCAAGAAAACACAGTCAGGCAGTTTAATGAAATCAGACACACCATCAAAAAACAAAATGAACATTTTACCAAAGAGATTGAAATTTTAAAAAAGAACCATATAGAACTGCTGGAGATTAAGAACTCAATAAAAGAAACGGAGAATGAAATAGCCAGCTTAGGTAACAGAGCTGACCAGACGGAGGAAAGAATCAGTGACATCGAAAATAGAAATCTGGAAATGACACAGATGGAAGAAGAGAGAGACGTGAGAGTTAAAAGAAATGGAAAAACTCTATAAGAACTTTCTTACTCCATCAGAAAGAGCAATATAAGAATAAAGGGCATACCAGAAAGAGAAGACAGAGAGAAGGGAACAAAGAGTACATTCAAACAAATAGTCGATGAGAACTTCCCAAACTTGTGGAAAGAACAGGATCCTCGAATCCAAGAAGCAAATAGAACACCTAATTACCTCAACACCAACAGGCCTTCTCTATGGCACATTGTATTGAAGCGGTCAAAAATTAACAATAAAGGAAGAATACTCAAGGCAGCCAGGGAAAAAAAGATGGTAACCTACAAAGGAAAGCACATTAGGTTATCATCAGATTTTTCAGCAGAAACTCTGCAAGCCAGGAGGGAGTGGAATCAACTAATCAAACTATTAAAAGAGAGAAATAATGAACCAAGAATAATATATCCGGCAAAGATATCCTTTAGATATGAAGGAGGAATAAAGACTTTTCCAGACATACAGAAGCTGAGGGAATTTATAACACACTCCCTCCTCTACAACAAATATTGAAGAAAGCTATTTGACCAGCATAAATAGGGATAATTTCTGACAACAGAAACATAAAAGGGGGGAGAGTAAAGATCTGAACAGGCATAAGGAAATAGAGAAAATAAGCATGCTTAAGAAAATGGAACACTCTAAATATGAAACTTTCTTTTACATAAACTTAACAGTAACTACTAAAAAAAAAAAAAATCCAGAATTGAAATATATACAATAAAAGAAGAATCAGACGGAAAAATCATAGAATACCACCATACAGAAATAATAGACAGAAACAAAAAGGCAAAGAAACAATGGAGACACAGTCCTACCAAAAAACCAAGATAGAATGATAGGAAATCCTAATATATCAATAATCACCCTAATGATAAATAACTTCATATTACACCTTAAAGAACTAGAAAAAGAAGAACCACTGAAACCCAAAGTCAGCAGGAGGAAGGAAATAATAAAAACCAGAGCAGGACTAAATGAAATAGAGAACAAAAAGACCATTAAAAAAATTAATGTGACAAAGAGATGGTTCTTTGAAAAGATTAATAAAATTGACAAATTCTTCACTAGACTCACTAAGATAAAAGAGAAAAGACACAAATAAACAAAATCAGAAATGAAAGAGGGGAAGTTATCACTGATGCCACGGAAATACAAAGGATCATCCAAAAACACTACGAAGGACTATATTCCACCAAATTCAATAACCTAGAAGAAAAGGACATGGTCTTAGAAACATATAGCCTTCATAGGGTGAATCATGAAAAACTGGAAAATCTAAACAGACCGATCACCAGTAAGTAAATTGAATCAGTCATCTAAAACCTTCCCAAAAGCAAAAAGTCTGGGACCAGATGGCTTCACTAGTGACTTCTACCATACATTCAAAGATGATCTAATAATTGTCCCACTCAAATTCCTCCAAAAAATTGAAAAAGAGACAATACTGCCTAACTCATTTTATGAGGCCAACATTACCCTGATACCAAAACCTGGTAAGGACAACACACAAAAAAGAAAATTATAGACCAATATCTCTGACGAACACAGATGCAAAAATCCTAAACAAAATTCTAGCAAATCAAATGCAACAACGCATTAAAAAGATTATACATCACGATCAAATGGGGTTCATCTCAGGGGTGCAAGTATGGTTCAACATAAACAAATCCATCGATGTGATATACCACATAAACAAAATAAAGGACAAAAATCATATGATTATAACAGTTGATGCAGGAAAAGCATTTGACAAGATACAACATCTGTTTATGACTAAAACACTCAATAGGTATAGAAGGAAAATACATTAACATAATAAATGCCATATATGACAAACCATCAGCTAATATCATAGTTAATGGTGAAAAACCATGACAGGGCTGTCCCTATCATCTCTGCTTTTCAACATAGTATTGGGAGTCCTATCCAGAGCAATCAGACAAGAGAAAGAAATAAAGGCATCCAAACTGGGAATGAAGATGTTAAACAGTCACTTTTTGCAGACAAGATGCTATGGGTAGAAAACCCTAAAGACTCCACTAAAAAGCTATCAGAAACAATAACAAATACAGCCAAGTTGCCAGCTACAAAATAAATGTACCAAAGTCCATTGCATTCCTATATAGTACTAACAATGAAATCTCAGAAAAAGAAATTTAAAAAACAATTCATTTTGCAATTGCAACAAAAAGAATAAAATACCTAGGAATAAACCTAACCAAGGGTGTGAAAGAATCTATATATTGAAAATTATAAGACATTTTTAAAAGAAATTGAAGAAGACACAAAGAAATTGAAAGACATTCTGTGCTCATGGATTGGAACAATCAACATAGTTAAAATGGCCATATTACCCAAAGCAATATACAGATTTAATGCAACCCCCATCAAAATCCCAATGGCATTTTTTAAAGAAATAGAACTAGAAATCATCAGATTTGTATGGAATCACAAAACACCCCAAATAGCCGAAGCAATCCTGACATAAAAAGAACAAGGCTGGAAGTATCGCACTCTCTGACTTCAGTTTGCACTGAAGGGCAACAATAATCAAAACAGCATGGTATTGGCAGAAAAACAGACACACAAAACAATGGAATAGAATTGAGAACCCAAAAATAAACCCACATAAATATGGACAGATCATTTTTGACGAAGAAGCAAAAAAACATGCAATGGAGAAAAGACAGCCTCTTCAATAAATGGTGCTGGCAGAATTGGAAAGCCACATGCAAAAGAATGAAACTAGACTGCTATCTGTTACCATGTACCAAAATTAATTCAAAATGGATCAAAGACCTAAGCATAAAACCTGAAACAATAAACTGCATAGAAGAAAACATAGGTACTAAACTTATGGACCTTGGGTTCAAAGAGCATTTTATGAATTTGACTCCAAAGGCAAGGGAAGTAAAAGCTAAAATAAATCAATGGGACTATATAAAACTTAAAAGCTTCTGCACAGCAAAAGAAACCATCGACAAAATAAAGAGGCAACCAACTGAATAGGAGAAGATTTTTGCAAACAGTGCCTCCGATAAGGGGCTAATATCCAAAATATGTAAGAAACTCATACTCAACAACAAAAAAACAAACAATCCAATTAAAAAATGGGCAGAGGACTTGAAGAGACATTTCTCCAAAGAGGACATACAAATGGCAAATAGACATATGAAAAAGTTCTCAACATCACTAATCATCAGAGAAATGCAAATAAAAACCACAATGAGATATCACCTCACCCCAGTCAGAATGGCTATCATCAACAAGACAAATAGTAACAAGTGTTGGAGAGGCTGTGGGGGAAAAGGACCCCTCATACACTATTGGGGGCAATGCAGACTGGTGCAACCGCTATGGAAGGCAGTGTGGAGGTTCCTCAAAAAATTGAGAATATGATTACCATATGACACAGCAATCCCTCTCCTGGGCATCTAACAGAAAAATCTGAAAACAATTTATCCATAAAGACATGTGTGCTCCAATGTCCATTGCAGCTTTATTTACAGTGGCCAAGACATGAAAACAACCAAAGTGTCCTTTGATAGATGAATGGATAAAGAAGTAGAATACTATTCCGTGGTAAAAAAAAAAAAAAAAAAAAAAGATGAAATAGTACTATTTGTGACAACATGGATGGATCTTGAGATTATAATCCTAAATGAAATAAGTCAGACAGAAAAAAGAGAGAACCATATGATATCACTGATATGTGGTATATAAAACTGAAAACAACAAAAGAACAAGACAAACAAATGAAGCAACAAAAACTCAGAGACACTGACAATAGTTTAGTGGACACCAGAGGGTAAGGCAGGAAGAGGGTGGTAGATGAGGGTAAGAGGGATCAAATATATGGTGATGGAAGAGAACTGACTCTGGGTGGTGAACACACAATGTGAAGTATGGATGAAGTATTATAGAACTGTACACCTGAAATCTATGTAACTTTACTAACAATTGTCACCCCAATCAACATTAATTTAGAAAAAAAAGAAATACATTTCACCACAAACATCAACAAACCCAATATTGCCTTTAAAAATAAAGTTTTATTTGTCATAATGCAAGAAGTCTGGAAATAGGTTATGTAAGCGTTGATTCATTGGCTGAACAATGTCAGTATCCAAGTCTTTGAGGTTTCTTGATCTTTTTCTCTATTTGCTACCTCATCGTCATAAAATGACTACTGCAAATTCAATGACTCCATCTACATTCCAGAAAGTACAAAAACAAAAAGAAAAGGACAGAGTAGTGAGGCTGTCCTTTATTATTAGGAGGTTATTTTACATCTGAGTCTTTAATTAAGAGTATTCAGTGGGACTTCAACTGAATTTGAGGATTAATTAACATAGCCAGCAAGCAACTGATACAATAATTACTAGAATTGTGTGTCAGCAGGGCTGTTTCCATGCCTTTTCCGACTTGTAAAGTCTGTCCCCAGTCGCTGGCTTATGGCCCATGATAACTCCAACCTCTGCTTCCATCATTGCCTTCTCTCCCTCTGCTTCTATTGTCATATTGCCTCCTCCGACTCTGACATTCCTCTGTCCCTCTTATAAGCACCCTTGCGATTACTTTGGGCACATCTGAATAATCCAGGATAATATCTCTATATCAAAATCCTTAACTTAATCTCATCTGTAAAGTCTCTTTTTACCATGTTAAGTAACATTCACAGTTTCTGAGGATTAGGACTTGGACATCTTTGGGGGGGTACGTTACTATTTCCACCAGAGTCAGCCCTTCTGGTCCCCAAATACTCAGATCCACCCCACATTCAAAATGCATTCACCGCACCCTAACATTTCCAGAAGTCTCAACCCATTACAGCAGCAACTCAAAGTATGAAATCTCATCTGAATCTCATGAACTCAAAGTCCCAAATTGTATCATCTAAATCATATATATCAGGTATGGATGAGATCCTGGGTATGTCCTATGTGGGGCAAAATTCCTCTCATGTGGGCCTGTGAAACTAGAAAACACACTATCAGTTCCCAAAATGCAATGGGGTGAGACACCAAACATAGGCATTTTCTGTCAAACAGGGAGAAAATAGAAGAAAACACAAAAGTCAGCCATCCCAAGCAATTTCAAAAGCCTATCAAGCACGCTCCATAGGTCTCTAGCCATGAGAATAACCCTCTCATGTGTGTGGCATTGTGATGAGTTTTGGTGGGTCTTTTTTAGGGTTAATGCTGTTTTTGATTTATTTGGGGGGAATGTTGGTGGTGTTTGGTTATATTACTGCTTTGGCTACGGAGCAGTATCCTGAGGTGTGGGTTTCTAATAAGGTTGTATTGGGGGCTTTTGTTTCTGGCTTGGTTGTTGAAGTTGTATTTATTTTATGTGTATTGAACAGTGAGGAGTTGAAAGGTGTGTTTGAGTTGAATGGTATAGGAGATTGGGTTATTTATAGTATTGAGGATTCTGGGGTGTTTAGTAAGGAGGTGATGGGTGTGGCTGCTTTATATAGTTATGGAGTTTGGTTGGTGATTGTTACCGGGTGGTGACACAGCTACACCCTCGGGGGCCAAGACTCTACCCGGCAAACCAACCTTCCTTTTTCATGAAGGGTAACATGTGCTTCCTGCTCAATAGTTTTATCAGCCTGTTTGCTACCTATAGAATTCTGCTGTTCAGAGCATTCTTTCATTTCTCCTTCTCTCCATCCCTTTTAGTCTAAGGTGGGCTTATTGCTAATGATGTAAAATTCTCATGAACCTTGTGGGTCTCCTGTGTCTGACAAAGTAATTCACTCCACACAACTGGCTCCTCCACAGGTCTTTCCTGCATAATCCCATCTCTACTTTTGGCTTCTGCTGAGATGGCTGAAGGGATCCATGAGTCATACAATTAATCTCTTCAAAAATCTTCTGTAGGGCTTACTACTTAGATCCTTCCAAGGCACTAGCAAAAAACTGTTTAACCACCACCTTGGCTTTCTCTCCAGAGCACACTTTTCTGACAGCGAATCTCCTAATTTAAGTGTCTTTTTCATTCTGTATAATCAAGGCTGAATCATCAAGTCCTGGTTCCTTTGGCTTAATAGTTCTTCCCTCAATTTATTTTTTCCCTCTCACATTTTACTATAAGTAGCAAGAAGAAACCTAAGAGTACCTTCAGCACTTTGCTTGTAAATCTCTTCATCCAAATATCCAAGAACATCCCTTACAAATTCTACTTCCCACAGAATTGTATAGGACAAAATTCAGCTAAGCTTTTTGCCACTATATAATAAGGGTTCTCTTTCCTATAGTTTCCAATAACATGTTCTACATTTTCTTCTGATCCCTCACTAGCAGTGCTTTTAATGTCCACATTTCTACCAATTGTCTGTTAATGATGATTTAGGTATTCTCTAAGATGATACAGGTTTTTCTACCATGCTCCTCACTTCCTTCTGCGACTTTGTCAGAACATTCTTTAGTATTCATATTTCTACTAACTTTCAGTTCAAAGCAATCTAAGTTCTTTATATCATGCTTCTCAAAATTCTGCTAGCCTCTTCCTATTACCCAATTCCAACACAACTTCCACAATTTGTAGGTATTTGTTACAGCAGCAACCCACTTCCAGGTACCAACATCTATATTAATGTCCTATTGCTGCTCTAACAAATTATAACAAACTTACTAACTAAAATACACACATTTATTATTTTACAATCTGAAGGTCAAGAGTCCTAAAAATCAAGGTGTTGGCAGGGCTGCATTCCTTCTAGAGTCGCTAGGGGTGAATTTGTTTCCCTGTCTTTCCAATTTTTAGAGGTTGCCTACATTCCTTGGTTCATGGCCCTATATTACCAAATCTCTGCTTCCATCATCACATTGCCTTCTCTGACTCTGACTCTCCTGTGTCCTCCTAATAAGGACTCTTGTGATGACATTGAGACTGCCCAGATAACCCAGGATAATGTCCCACCTCAAGAGACTTTATTATATTGGCAAAGGTCTTTCACATATAGGGTAACATATTCATTGGTTCTTGGGATTAGGACGTGGGCATCTCTGCGGGATTATTATTGTCCCTTTTATACAAGGCTTACTCCCTGAGCCTCTTTTCTCCCCCAATCGTATCTTGCTGGGTAAATTTTTACTACCTTATTAGTGTGTCAATATATTCAAGAAGATATTTTTTTATTCACCTTTATATTACATTATGAGTAAAAAGTCTAGCAAAGGACTAGAAGATATCTGTAGCACATCTAAAAGACCTTAGGATTGGTATCTAGACTATTGCCTACAACAATTGCCTACAATTGCCTACAAAGAATATGAACAGAAAATCCATAGAAGAAACAGGAACAAATAAATGTAAGTATGTCCACTTACATAATAACCTGAGAAATATAGTCTTAAAAGATTCACATATCCATCACACTAAAGTGAGAAAATACAAAGTACTGATGAGGATGTGGTGAAAACAAAACTTTTAACCCAAAGTAAAAAGGGTAAATCAATACAACTGCTTTGTAACTGTGCTAGTCACATGATAGAATATTATACTGTAGCAGAATGAATTAAACAGATCTACTTATATAGCTGTGAATGAATCCCCTAAGATTTGAAAGAAAAAAAGTTTTAAAATGTGTAAAGTATGACAGTATTTATGTAACTTCTAAATAGATCATGTATGGATCAATGTCTATACTGTAAAATGTGAAAAATGCACAGGAAGATATATATTAAATTCATGATGAGAGCTACCTTTGTGAAAGAAAAAAGAAAGTATGCATGAAAATGGAAAACAAAAAGGGACTTCAGCTTTATGCCTGGTCTTTTAAAAAATAACCAAAGCAAAATTCTGTATTTTAAATACAGTCATTTGTTACATTATTCTTTATATTTTTCTGCACCACAAACTTTTCAAAAATTTATTCTGAGATGTTTAAATGTTAAGGAAGTATGGATTAAGCCTGAGCTTAATGATGAAAGAATATGTGATATATAAATAGGGCTGATAAAGTTTTTTTCCGGATGAGGAGGAAACTCTCACAGAGATTACAGAGTCCCGGGAACAGTAATACTCAACTAAATGTAGTATCAGAATCACCAGAATAACTCTCCAAAAATACACAAGTGAGACCCCCAAACAACCCTATTGACTCAGAAGTTAAGGATAAAGGTATGCTTTAAAAAAAAATGCATGATTCTAGTGAATATCCCACATTAAGAACAACTGCACTGTGAAATGTACAGAGGGGCCAACAGGAGAAACTCTTAAGTTTGGAAAGGATGAAACAATATTATAGTCTTGTCCTGTTTCTCTTGGCTTTCCTTTTTAATCCACAAGATAAAAGAAGATAAAATACGTATAAGAATGTTCAGAGGAACTATAGAATGTTCAGAAGAATAAGGCTCTGTCCTGGATAAGAGTTCATATAATTAGAGATAGCAGTAAAGCAATTAATCCTAACTGATGAACAAAGTTTCTCTTAAACTTGAAATAGAAAAAGCAAGTAAAGTTATATGTGGGCTTTTTGATGTACAAAGCAAAAGAAAGCACACATAAAAAGTGTTGAGGTATTTTTTTTTCTCCCTTAAAGTAGAATATGTGGAAACTTAAATAGATAAACAATGCAAAATAAGAATTGAGTTCATGGAATAGAAGAGTCTCCAATGGATACTGGACTTGAAGTTTTAAAATAAAATGGATCTGAGCCAGAATGTCAGTCCCATCATTTATAAGCTGTAAAACCCTGGCCAAATTCATCTTCTCGGCTTTAAAACAAGGATAACACTAAAAAGGAACCAGGGCTCCATAAGAAATGGCCGATTAAATGTCTTATGAGGATGAGTTTAGAACACTGTACTATGCCAGAAAATAAGAAAGGAATCAAAGCCTGCGAATAAAAAGAATTTTTTATTGAATAAAAAATTTGAATAAAAAGTTTGAATAAAAAGTTTGAATAAAAAGAAGCCTAAGTCAAATTAGGCTCCCAAATGCCAAGAATGGAAGATGTTGGGCAGCAATAAAAATATTGAAACACACATAATATGTCTAACTCTATAAATTCATAATGACATTTTTAAAAGATCATTGGTCATCACTGGAGGATTCTAAGCAACAATACAGTAGTATTTTGAAAAGTAGTAAGTAAAACGAATGAATCAAGTATTCATCTTGACTTTTCCATATGAACTGTACCATAGCATAATCAAACAGCTGTGTGTATTTCAACTGGTAAATGGGGTGGGAAATTATGTTATAGAATATCACCACTTTGAAACCCCTAAGAAATAACTAGATCTAGATTATATCAGAAAGAGGAGAGAGAATAGACATTATGTACTTCCTAATGGAAGTACACAATACACCTATGAAGTAGTCTTGCTGAAAGGATTAGATATTAATCTGATTAAGCCTCTAGGTTCAACTACTAATTTGTAGAAAGTACAAGAGACAAAGGAACATATTAAAGGACATCACTGGGAAATACTCAGCAAAGCCAGGCTATAGGTAATTTAAGAAAAAAATAACTTTTTTTCCCAATAAATACAATACCTAAAGAGATGGAGAGAAGCCTATATATATATATTTTTTAAAAGTTCAGAGCTTTATCAGCCAATTACAATGTGTGTAACTTATTTGGATTCTTATTAAAACTTTTTTTTAATATGAGACAATTGGGAAAATTTGAACACCAAATGGGATATTATTGAGGATATTATGTTCATTTTGTACATTAATAATGGGATTGCAATTATATTTTAGATACACATATTGAAGTGTTTACACACTAAAATAAATAATATCTGGGATTTGTATCAAAATAATTCAAGAGGGAGAATAAAGAGATAAGCATGATTGACCATGAGCTGAAAATTATGGAAGCTGGGTGATGAGTACATGGTAACTCATTATAACGGTCTCTCCACTTTTGTATATGCTTTTACTTGTTCATATCTTTTAAATAAAAAAATAGAGTTATGTCCCTCTCCTCCCCGGCAGGCCTTGCTGACACCAGCAGTATACTGGCCAGCAGGGAGGCATTCCTCAGCAGAGCTCGCTGCAGCCTCTGACACCCAGAGGAGTCGAAGGACAGTGAGTCCAAGGCAGAGCTGGCTTCCTGCAGAAGCTCATCTGCAAGGTCTTCATCGGGGCTAGATCTGCTAAAAGACAATCATCAAATGAAAAGAAACACCCATACCAACATTTAATACAGAGAGCGGGGTAGGGGATAGGGAGATACTTCAAGCCTCAAGGACTAGTATTATACTATGCAAACACTACAAAGGCAATCATTGTTGATGAGGCGGGTCTGACACGTGCTAATATGGTTCACTCCAACACCAACAGCTTTGTCGTCATCATTCCATGTAGAAAGTTCCTCTTGTGTACTGATAACAAAAAAGAAATGAAAGTTTGGACTGAAAGACTGAAAAACATTCAGAACGGGGAATATTTTGAGCCTACTTAATACCACATGTACCATTTCTCAGGGATGTATAATTCGTATTCCTATTCACATGTTAGGCCAATGTACTTTGTGTCAAGAGGTTTAATTTAGGGTCACATCACATAGACCAGGAGTTGGCAATTTTTTTTTCTGTAAAGGGCCAGATAGTAGTCATTTTACGCTTTGGAGATCATATATAGTCTTTGTTGTATATTCTTATTTGTTTTATTTTACAACCCTATAAAAAAATGTAAAATCCATTGTAAGCTCAGAGCATGTAAAAAAAGAAGCACAGGTTTATAGGCCATGGTTTGGTGCAGGGACCATAGTCTGCCAACCATGAAGGATTGTCTTAGGAAGTGTGCAAGTTTGAAGCCCACACACTTTGTGCCATGGAAGCAAACAATAACTGCAAACGGACGGCACAGGCACTGACTGAGAAGGACTACATCGAGGATGAAGATGGAAAAGCCATGCCTCACCAGTGGCTGGAAGGAAACTTCCCTGTGAGTGCCAAGTGGACACTGAGCTGAACTGCAACATTACATCAAGAATCATAAAAAGAAGCATCACTGACCGAGTGTCTCCTTGACCTGTGTAAAGCCCTCTTTCTTACAAAGCCCATTGCAAGTCTTAGTCAATTCAAAGAGAAGAACAATGAAGGCATGCTTAGAAGATTCAAATAACTGATGAACTCTGTTCAGGTCTTTGACTAATTAAGAGAAGACCACACCAAAGGCCCCGACTAGACATGTGGAGGAAGTGCCTTAAATTGCCAAAGTTAAAGTTGATTCTATCAAAACTGCTACCTTCTCATTCTTTCTTTGGGAAAAAAAAATGTTCTAGCGCAGAAGAAAAACAGCTTCTAGATACGTTTTGGAGGTTATTCAGATTGTCATGGAGAGGAAGAAAGAGAGGACAGGAGGCTTGATAGCATCATGGAGGAGGTACAGCAGCTCAGGCTGTTATGTATAAATGGGAAACGAATTAGCATTTACCAGTAAAACGGGCTACAAAATCTATTCTCTTCCAAAAATTAATTAGATGGAAAAGGAGTACCTGATAGAGATCGAAATCCTCTATTCCCCCAGCAGCTTTTCTTTCTAGATAGGAATGTAATTTATTACTTGATGCATTTTTGGAGAGCTTTCTTATTGCGCCTCTTTCTCTATCTCTTCATGAGAAAGGAATTTAAATACACTTGAATTTGTCAAGTCAAAGATAGGGTTCACTGTCTTTTGTACTGAAATAAGAATAGCTTGTATTTTTTAATTTCAAAAATATTACATAGTCATGAATTCTCACACCTTTCTCCCCTAAGTATTTCCACTGGTAACATTTTGGTAAATACCCTTTAAGACATCTGTCTAAGCATATACATATGAATAATAGTTTTAAATTAAATGGGTTTTGTTAATGGCTTTTAAAACTCAGTTATATGTTCTTGACAACTAGTATTCTATTTTAATAAATATAAATCTATATAAGTAGTGAAAATAAAATAAGAAAAGCCAATATATACCTAATATAGTTATTAGGAAAATAAATAGAGGCAAATATTTAGTAACTAGAAAGGACTAAGTAAGATAATATATTTAAAATAACAGTGGCTGTCACTTAGCAGACACTGAAACGATGGACCCATTCTAGAGGAGAATCTTTATATTATGTTGATATACTCATACACTGTCACCACCTATTAAGAGACAGCTAGTAAATTCAGTGACTATATCCAGTCGTTTCCCTCCCTCACCTCACTGAGACAGGTTGACATAGTCTTATTCTCAGTATGAAAAGAGTACTTCAAGGTATACTTTACCTTTCAAGGTTTTAGGAATACACAAAGACTGATGAAACATAAAAGAACAGTAGCTATCAAAGGCTGGTTGGTTGATGAGTCTCCCTGATAGTTTGTTAGGTTATACAAAAGACCTCACGCCCACTTACATCAAACATTGCCAGTTTTTTTATAACAAAGAATTAGGAAAAAATAAAGTGATACAAAAAAATCAAGGTACATTAGAATTAAAAGGACTTCTCTGTTAACCAGCAAAATAACGTCAGAATTGCTGCCAAAGATGTCATTGATTTTGATGAGAAACAAATGAGAACATGCAATTGGGGATCAGCTCTTAACCCTTCACAGGAACCCATCTGCTGGTAATGACACTTTGAGAATTCCCTTGCTTAGAGTATAGGTACACAGCATCCCATGTCCTTTAATATTTTGGTTTCTATAGACACTTCTAGCAAGGTCTTCATTCAACAAGAGCCATTAACTCTGGCTGTATAAAACCTTTAAGAATCAATCCCTAAGCTGCAAAAACAAATAATATAAAATAACCCCATTCAGCAGGGTACAAAAGCACAGTTGTTACTCACATAATATTTAATTTTGCATTCTACATTTTTATACAATTTATTCCAAAGAAACAAAATACAAATAAGTTGTCCTTCGAAGGCACACCCCTAAATAATTATGAATATGAAGAAAAATAACCTTTGCATTACCATAATTTGGAGTATAATTGTGAGCAAAATTAATCAGCATAAGGGTTTATTTTGTTAAATATTATTAAGTATGATATTTCTACGTACTTGGATCTCAACATTCTTTGGTAAATTATCTTTATTTTATCTGCTAAAAGAAAAGTTTTAACTCAATTTTATTAAAACTTTTCACTAATTTTGATGAATTTCACATTTACTATAAAATGAAATGCTTATAACTGAAATCCATTTTGGAGCCGAAGCCATTATTGAAAATATTATTAAACTCTGAAAATAATGAAGATAATCACTCTTTGGTGCATACCATTCAGTGATTCTATTGCAATTTTCCTCTGGTAAACTTCTTTTCACAACATTTTAATAAGTTATAAGTTTTCATAAAATAAGGAATTAACAATTACAGTAACTGGTATCTAGTAAGTGTTTAATAAATATTTTCTATAATAACTATGCACAAAAATTCTTGTAGTAAAAATTTCTGGAGCCTAGGACTAGGACAAGGCTAACCGCAGTGCTGTTCCTGGGACCTATGATGAGGTAGAGGAAGCTGGGGCTGAGCTGGATCACAAAAGGTCTGGAGACGGCTGGAGCACGGAAACCTGAAACAGCCAATGGAAGAATCCTGGAACCGAGACTATCGTCTGAAAACAATGCCAAATAAGGCGCACAGATAGGACCACAGCAGGTCAGCAAATAGCATTGTTTCATTCAACATGTTTACATTATAACATTGATGAGATGCCTAGGAACTTAACTCTTACTTATATCAATTAGCCGATGGTAAAATTGGCTTCATTATACATTGTTTCCCTTGAAGTTGCAGAAGGTATTGACGACATTGAGGACTTGCTGTTATACGATCTTGAGGCACGATGCAAAATGAAACTGTGGTATTGTTTGTAAAAGATTATTAAGAAATTCAAAAAAATAAACAGTAGAGCATTAAACCAAGTGTGGGAGCCTTCTGAGTTGAGGCTCTATGTAACTGCACTGGTGGCACATCCATGAAGTTTGCCTTGAGCACAAAAACACATAGTAAGTCTATAAATAGGAGAATGAATAGGGAGGTCAAATACTTGAATATATAATGCATAACATTACACATAATGTTGAAAAATGAAAAATACTACATGGGGGTGGGTGATTAGATCGGCTAGTCAGAGAAGGCCTCTCTGAAGAGGTAATACTGGAGCACAAATTTGATGAAATAAGAGGAAAGCCTCTCAACAGCAAAGGCATTCAAGGTGGAAGAAAGAATAAATACAAAGTAGCTGAAAGCAGAAACCAGCTGAGCATGTTCAAAGAAACTGAAAAAAGATAGTAGAATACCTAAGAGTAAGTAATAAGAAAAGTGGCAGAAGATAAAATTGAAGCAGGGGGCTGGATCTATATCATCACAGACCTTATAAACTATGATTAAATGTATGTATTTTTATTCTTAAGGTAATGGAAATCAGTGGAGGGTCTTGAGCAGAGGAAGTGCATGATATGATTTTATTTTAGAAAGATATCTCTGAATGATATGTGTGTAATGGATTATAGAGAGATCAATTAAAACACCTAAGTTTTCTTGGGAAAAGAAATTGGCACTATTTAATGACTAGCTTGCTGGATTGAATTGAAAAGACTAGTGGGGAAATCAGAATTTCTGTTTCGGACCTACATGATTTGAGATGCCTATTAGATATCCAAGTAGAAATGTGTTAATATGCAGTTAAATAAAAATGTTTACAGTAGGGATGAGCGGCTAGAAGTAGAAATCTGCAACTAATCAGCATATACATGGTATTTAAAGCCATGGAATTGAATGAGATCTCTGCTAAGAAATGTAGAAGTTTAGAGGAAAGGCACCATCTAAACAAACTGAGCACAGAAAGGAACAGTGGATACTCAAGTAAATGGATAAAGGGGCTAAAAGAAATGATGATACGATACACAATTATTACTGTGATTTCAGAATGGAAATCCGCTTTAAATTTAAATCTGTAAACGTTTATCCATAAAGACATATGTGCTCCAATGTTCACTGCAGCTTTTTTACAGTGGCCAAGACATGGAAACAACCAAAGTGTCCTTCGATAGATGAATGGATAAAGAAGTTGTGGTATATATACACAATGGAATACTATTCAGCGGTAAGAAAAGATGAAATAGGACCATTTGTGACAACATGGATGAAGCTTGGGATTATAATGCTAAGCGAAATAAGTCAGACAGAAAAAGTAGAGAACCATATAATTTCACTGATATGTGGTATATAAAACTGAAAACAACAAAAGAACAAGACAAACAAATGAAGAAACAAAAACTCACAGACAATAGTTTTGTGGTTACCAGAGGGTAAGGGGGGAAAGGGGCTCAGGGAGAGGGTAAACGGGGTTAAATATATAGTGATGGAAGGAAAACTGACTCTGGGTGGTGAACACACAATATGAGATACAGATGATGTATCACAGAATTGTACACCTGAAATCTATGTAACTTTACTAACTATTGTCACCCCAATAAACTTTAATTAAAAAGAAAACCACCTTTTTTTCCCTTGGAAAAAAATTAAAATGTATTATAATTCTATTTAATATGAAAAAAAAGTACTTACTTTATGACAGGTAGTGAAATAGGTTCTGGGATATAAGGATAAATAAGCTACAACATAGGGTTGTTGGTAGGCGAAAATACGGCAGAAGTCAGGCTCTGCTACCCTGGTAACATAAGGGTAGTAGGTCAACTGTGTTGCAGGCCACATCACTTCGGTTAAAAATGACCCTGCATTGTACATTTCATCTGGATTGAGAAAACTATAAATACCTGATGGGGATACCAGTGCTTTGGGTTTCCCAGAATATGACAATTGTAACTGGTCCATGTCTTGTGGAGTTTCTGGAAGCCATGCCTATGAAGTTGTTACAAGGGATATTAGCTCCAAGGGGACACAGGCCTTTAAGCCAGGATCCTGCACCTACACAATGTAAATCTCTTGCATCTGAGCTGCAGTGTTGTGACACTGCTACAACTCTTCAGAAGACAAATGCATGATGCTGCCCTGTTCCAAGCTGAGGTTTCTATCCTACAGTCTTCTGAGTAGTCTGATCCAAAGCCTAACAGTAGGGGCTAGATTTTCAGACCGTTGACCCAATGTCCAAGATTCTGTGAGAGAAAAGATATTGAGTGGAAGAAGAGACTGAAAAAAAAAATGAGGAGGGAGATGCAAATGAGATATCGATGCCTGAGTAGGGTATCTTGTTAACTCTTCATCTGATAGCAAAAGTACGAAGACATAAAATAGAAAATAAATCTTCTGCTTGTGGGAGCACATAAAGGTCTGAGTGAATCCGGTTTTATACTAAGAATAAAAAACTGCTCTGTCCCATAGTGGTCCATGAAGTGGACCTGGTCAGAAAACCCAGCCACAGGTGTGTAGGAAGTTATGATGGCTACTGACCAAATTCCCTATATGTTGAAATTATTCTGTCAGCAACAAAGATCCATAATCCATCCAGCTTGTAGGACTACAGCTACTCTTAAATCCTACTTGTGTTCCAGTTCAGACACAACATCATAAAGTGCCAGAGGGTGACTATCACTTCTGTAGGGAAACCAAACAAAATCAACTGCTTCACTCTTTAGTTGTAAAACTGTTGCAAACTAATACCCTATCATTTATTATTATATCTTTTCTTGTAAACTTCACTGAAATAAAGAGTCTGACTCCATTTTTTGATGTTTGACTGCTGAGAGATTCTAAAACTTCACCTCTTCCTCTTCCCCTCTGCCCACATCTGGGCAAGATGATGAGAAAGCCAGAGTGTCCCCTCCATTGGTACCAGCAAGAGTTTCAAACCCTACCAGCATTTGGGAACCCCCAGGCTGGCCTCACCTACTAACCACAATAAAAACTCAAAGCTAAATGATTCAAAATTAAGTAGGAAAATCTGATTAAACAAAAAAATGATAAAAGTTGAATTATAAAATTTAACTAATAGTTCAAAAATGATCCAGACTAGAAAATTTTGCCAAGTACTTTAAAATGTCAAGATTAAATTATTCCATTTATTTTACAAAAGAAATTCTGATATCATAATTTGACATATTCATTATCACTACTACAGAGTAAAGGTAAAAAAAAAATTCAAATGAAGCACAGGCATCAACATCATTACTTCCTAAAACTTAGATGTTCTGTGCTAAAATAACAATTATAATGTATATAAATCAACCTAAAACTGCTAACACTTTTTTATGTAGTAACTAAAACCCTATAAATGCCTATATATGTAACAAACTATGTTTAAGAGGTAAAATGCTAAAACATAGCTTTCTGATAATCAAACAATTCACATAGCTATTAACAAACAGTTGATTGCTTTGCGTGTTTTAATACTATGATGCCTCTCTTAGTCCAGCAACATTGCAGATGAATATCCCTTTGCTGATAACTCAGCGTACTTTACAAAATACCCATAGGTAAATTTTCTATTCTGCAAAAATTTTATTTTAGAATGTGCCTGCATATCATTTTGTTGAAAATTTCATATTTTGTTTAGAGGATGTACATTTTACCATATTATTGTCTTCATAAATAAGAGGCAGTCCCTACTGGGAAAACATTAACCAGGGAGATGTTCTGTGGGCCTGTCGCGTACCTGCAAAATTGATTCAGTGGTATATTAAGAGAACAGTCTACCATCCCTCAAAAATTCAAGAGTGGCTTAATATAAGAAAATCTCTCAAAAGATCTATCATGTCAGTAGGTTTAGTGAGATTCACCACATAATAACTTCATATATATAATACAAAAAGCACTAAATATACATCTCAAATTGAAAAACATTACAAAACCAGGAATACAAAATATTTTTAAATGATAAAAAATATTAATGTTACACTAGAAGTCAATGCTATGCTTAAAGGGGAAAACTAAAAGCATTCCCATTCAAAACATCAGAATGCCACCATTATCATTAAATATTGTCCTGTAATTTTGCCCAGGGCAGCAAAACAGCTAACCAAAAATAATGCTCACAAAGGCAGGTGCCAAACTATCATTCTGATGATAAAGATCATATATATATATAGAACAGCTAAGAGAATTATTTGATAATCTCTTAAAACAAAGTTTTTTAAGGAATCCAGTTACTGGACAAAGATTTATTTCTTCCCCAAAAATCCTGCCCTGTATTAGCTGTCTGAACAATCTAAATAGGCCAGAAACCGATCCTAATGTATGTAAGAATTTAATACATGATAAATAAACATCACAAACCAATAGACTGGTCAAAATGGACTTTTGTTTGAATAGTCCAGGAAGAGATATTCTTTTCCTCACTATATTTGAACAAGATGCTGTGAGGCTATTAAGTGCAACAGCCATCTTGTCACTGTTAGGAAAATCCTATGTGAGCAAAAGAAGTATAGAAGAGGTTCTCAGGAGCCAAAAAAACAACAACAATAACAAAAATAGGTTCTGGTGACATCATTGGAGCCTGAAACAGTGACTGAGTCAGATCTACTCTAAAATGTACCAACAAATTCCCTTTCTATTTAAGACAGATTAAGTTTGGTTTACTGTTACCGGATACACCTACCAAGAAAAGTATATACCTATATGGAGTATACAAAGTAAACAAATATGTACTTAAATAATTCCATCCGACAAAATATATGTCAGAGACTCCCTCACAACCAATTCTTCATTTCAACAACACAGAGCTACTTTGCTTAAACAACTGCCCCAATATCTAGGCTACTTCTGGTATTTAATCATAACAAGGCAATAGAGTTTAAATATAGATGCACTCAGAAAACCACTATTAGTTATAATGTTGACTTATACTATTACACTCTATGTTTAAGCTGTATGTTTTATAGCTGCAACTTTATCAGGGTAAGTGAATTTGCAAATACATGTATCCATGTTTTAATTTGGGTATCTATATGCAGTTTAATAAAGTACTATATTATAATGTGTTTTGTGAGTAGAGAGAAGTTGATATATTAATATCATTCATTTTATGTAATGTTCTCTACTGAATTATGCTATGACTTAAAAATAACTCAACAATTTGAAGCCTCAGAGACTTCAGCTATTTAGAAGTAAAACAATATGTACCAAATACAGATATATCAAAGCTGAGGAAGTTTGTTTTATAGATCAAAAATATACTGTTTATAATATAATCAAATATATCACCTATGTAAGTATTTAAATGACTATATTGGCTTAAAGTTTTTTTTTTAATTACACATTTGGTGGGCAATGTAATCCAACCTGGCTCACACAAAAGACAAATTGAATATGAATATATAATACGTCTTAATGCAGAAGTTATTTGTCAAAATTTAAAGAGAAAGCCACACGTTGATATTTATTCCACTTGGAAAAAATCTTATGCCACATTCCTTTACGCATATCTAACAAGAAAATATATCTTCATCTGTCGGAACACTGATAAAAGAAAGCAGAAATGGCAGCAAATACATCCCCTTTCTACTAGACCAACTATTAAAGTTACTATTCATGAGTCAAGACAATATACTATCTATAATCACCTTCACTATTAAGTGAATAACATATACTCAAATTGCCTAACTCATTCTCTCTACCTATCACTGTATAAGTGACTGCTTTATTTATTCACAAGCTTATTATTTCTGACAATCAATATCAGTCATGGTCATTTTTATTAAATGAATAACATGTATTCAGAAACATGATAAAATTACATTCTTTTTCTTTTTTTTTTTTGAGTTTAGCATTTATGGATGTCAGAAGGCTCAAGATTTAAACATGGCCTCATCAATTTCAGCAACACATTAAGGAAATATTTCCTTCTCACTTCTCTCCTTTTCAGGAATCTAAACTATCAGTATAGTTCCCTGAGTCAAACATTCTCCTCATATAAAAACACTTAAAATTGCTTATTTGGTTATCATATAGAGGTAGGCTTTTTCAGAAGGCAATCTGACAGTGTATCTCAGACGAGTGTTTGATAAAAGTCTGAATTCCACAATGTAAACACTAGATTACTTTGACCTGAAGTAAACTCATAGCAGAATTATTGATATAGCTCCCATAATATTCAATTTTAAAGAAAATTTCATTTCAATGAGCCAATCACAATAATTTAGCTATTAAGAATAACTAAACAATTTAACCTTTTGAACAGTACTGCTTACTATTTTCCATCTAAAAGACAGAGAGCCTGTACTTCCTATATTAGAGTAAATTAATGTCTTAATCATCTTTCAGCCAATAATATCAAAAAGATTCAGCTGTTTCATGAAGTTTTGGGAGCAGGAAAGGAAGGCAGTATCAATTTATAAAATATATTTAACAGCTTTTTTTATATATTAAAAGCACCTCAATCCAGATAGTCTATTATTTATACAACGTTATTCAGGTACAAAGTTAAAAGAGATGAGGGGTAGAGCAAATACATTTTTTAAAGGTTTTCAACAATGAGCACTGAAACCAAAGGGGTTCCTGATAAACCTGTATCTTTCAACTTTATTTTGGGGGTTGAAGCCCTGATTATTGTAGTTATCATGTATAATATTAAGACAAATATTATGTTTTATTGGGTATTATGGAAAATAATCATTCTATACTTAAGCCTGTATTTTTTCTATCAACATCCAAAATCCTACCCTGTTTCCCCGAAAATAAGACCTAGCTGGACAATCAGCTCTA
This sequence comes from Rhinolophus ferrumequinum, assembly GCF_004115265.2. Classification (NCBI taxonomy): domain Eukaryota; kingdom Metazoa; phylum Chordata; class Mammalia; order Chiroptera; family Rhinolophidae; genus Rhinolophus; species Rhinolophus ferrumequinum. Next base: position 50,002,847 of record NC_046288.1, read on the forward strand.
ATGCGTCTTTTGAGCAAAACTTAATATAAGACCCAGTCTTATTTTAGTATAAGACCGGGTCATATGATATGATATGATATGATATGATATAATAAATATAATATAATATCGGGTCTTATGTTAATTTTTGCTCCAAAAGATCCATTTATTATTGAAGTTAGATTAAAACAAAAGCAATTTTTAAAATTTTCATTTCTCTGGTAAAAGTTTTTCTGATGGTATGCTCTAAACGACCTAGGTTGTCTAAACTTAATTCCACAATAAGATGCTGATTTTACAAAATAATTCATAATCTTTTATATATTTCTTTATGTATATGTATGTCAAGAATCATGCAGGATGTGCTCCTTTGACTCTCATCTGCCCCTGCCACCATAGCTCCTATGAAGTTCCCTCTGCCTAGAATTCACTTCCCTTACCTCTTTCTCTACTTGATGTTCTCCTTCAGTCCTCACCTCAAACCTCACTTCTAAAGGAGAGCCTTTCTTTTAATCTCCATGACTATGTCAAATTCCATTTTTTTAAACTCTAAAAACCAAGTACCTCTCTTCCCTTGCATTTGTATGTGACATGCTTTTTTGCTAGACTAACTATAACATCCCTGAGGTGAGAGACTACATGTACTTTTGTTCACCACTGTATCTCCAGAGGTTAGCAGAATATCTGGATTATGGCAGGAGCTTGTTAAATATATGTTGAATAAATTAAATGAAGCACAAGTATTTAAAAATGGCCATTAATCTGAAAAAGCTCCTGAGTTTCATGGTAATGTTAAAGATAACTAAGGTCAGGGGAAGAAAATTATTAATTTTTCCCTTAAACATGCATATGGGTTTTCTGGATCCAGACTTAAACAATAATATCCAAAAAGTTTAAGTATAGGGACAACTTCTACATGCTACTGCATTGCAGAATACAAATAGGCACCAACGTTTTTAAATTTTAAAATATATATTAAAAATATACATGCAAAAATGTCTGTTCATTCTACCGAAATTGATCAACTATATAAATGTGTCAATCACCATTTTTTTAAACACTTGCATTGTAACACTTATTTTTAATCATAGGAGATTTAGTGTTCTACATACATAAATTTTCTAGATAATTGAAAAGCATTCTTTAAATAACTGGACTTTTTAAATTTAAATATTTTTAGCTATTGAATAGTAATTCTATCAGAAATAACTGATATGTGAATTCTTCTGCCACAATAGCTCTAAGAATTTATTATAATCCTTGTGTATGTTATTTATAAAGTTTTGCTTTCTCCCCATCTGTCTTCATGATTTGCTGCAATCAGTGTGCCCTTAACAAGTTTTTTTTTAATTTGCTGTAGGCTGGGATATAATAACAAAAAGTTCATTGACAGATGCCTAAAGTAAGAGCAATAATTTCTAAGGGTCTCTCTAGTGGAAAAAGCATGAAATATAGTGGCTACAGACATTTGGTGTTCATCAGAACAGAAGTTGAGGTCTAGTTGTTCAGAGACAACTCTCCAGGTATCGCTCACATTTCCATACAACTAGACATTAACAGTCAATTTCTCTAAACCCTGGTGACTTTCTGAGATCCCACCTCACCCGATTCACATAATGCCCAAGGCTCTTTCAGCAGCTGAGCCTTACGAACAGCTAGCAGGCAGCTGCAGGCCACAGAGTGCCCTATGCCTTTTGCTAAGCTATCCCAGGCCTGATACTGGTGACAGCAGCCTCAGTTTACAACGTAACCTCTCCCAACTATCCCAGGTCATGCACAGGCAGCTACCAACCATGGATCACTTTGTAGCAATTACCAGGTAACCCTGGAGAAGTCACAGGCAGCAGCTGACCTTGGCCTGTAAAATAGCCCCTGCCAAGGGGACCCAGAACCAACACACCTGGTAGCCAGCTTCAGATCACAACAAAAAAATCACCTGATTAGCCCCACAAGCGGCAAACAAAAATGGTGGTCTCAGCAGGCACCAGAGCCCGCTGGAGTAAATACCGCTCTGTGTGGTCGGCCCCCACACAACACCTCGTACACTGTGCTCATGGCCAATCCTCACAACCAGTCAGCCTATGTGCGGGTCAGTCCAAACCACTGACAAGCCAGCAGCAATCAAAGCTCAACTACACGAGGAAGGCAAACATAGCTCATACAAAGGATACTCCTGGAGCGGTCAGTGGAGGTGATCAGGGAGACTGTGCCACGGGGCCCTGCAGGGTACCTACTACATAAGGCCACCCAGCCAAGACTAGTTGATGTAACAGATCTATCTAATACATACAAACACAGAGAGGCAGCCAAAATGAGGAAATAAAGAAACCTGTTCCAAATGAAAGAACAGGAGAAAACTCCAGAATAAGAACTAAGTTAAATGGAGGCAAGCAACCTACCAGATACAGAGTTCAAAACACTGCTTATAAGAATTTTTAGGGAACTCAATGAGAACTTCAACAAAAATATAGTAAGCATAAAAAAGGACATAGAAACTATAAAAAAAAAAAAGAACAAGTTAGAAACAAAAAATACAATAACTGAAATGAAGAATACACTACAAGAAATCAACATCACATTAGATGAAGCAGAGGATCAAATCAGTGGTTTGTAAAACAAGATAGCAGAAAACACTCCATCGGAACAGCAAAAAGAATTTTTGTTTTAAATGAGGTTAGTTTAAAGAACCCCTGGGACAACATCACATGAAATAACATTTACATAATCGTGGTTAACAGAAAGAGAAAAGAGAAAGCAAGGGATAGAGAAACTATTTGAAGAAAGAATAACTGAAAACTTCCTTAATCTGGCAAAGGCAATAGACATGCAAGTCCAGGAAGCACAGAGAATCCCAAACAAGATGAACCCAAAGAGGCTCACACCAAAATGCATTATAATTATAATGGCAAAGGTTAAAGACAAAGAGAGAATCCTAAAAGCAGCAAGAGAAAAGGAGTTGGTTGCCTATAAGGGAGCTCCCATAAGACTGTAGGCTGATTTCTCAAGAAAAACTTTACAGGCCAGAAGGGATTGGCACAAAATATTCAAAGTGATGAAAAGTAAGAATGTACAACCAAGACTACTCTTCCCAGCAAGGCTATCATTTAAAGTTGAAGGACAACTGATGGATGAATGGATAAAGAGGAGGTGGTACATATATACAATGAAATATTGCTCGGGAAGGGTTCTTGCCATCTGCAGTGGCATGGATGGACCTGGAGGACACTGTGCAGCATGCAATATGTCAGGCAGAGAAAAACAGATGCAATGTGATTTCACTTATATGTAGAACCTAAAGAACAAACAAAACAGAAACACACTTATAGATACAAAGAACATTTTGATGGTTGCCAGATGGAAGAGGGGTTGAGAGAGAGGGTGTAAGAAGTGATTAAGATGTACAAATTTGTTGTCACAAAATAGTCATGGGGATGTACGGTATAGCACAAGGAATATAGTCAATAATATTGTAATAACTGTGTATGATGTCAGATGGGTACTAGATTTATCCAGGTGATAGATGAAAGGGTTTTGGGGAACAGGGTAAAAAAGGTGAAGGGATCAAGAGGTACAAATTGGTAGTTACAAAATAGTCATGGGAAAATGAAGTAAAGCTTAGGGAATATAGTCAAGGATATGGTAATAGCTATGTATAGTGCTAGGTGAGTACTAGACTAGTCAGGGGGATCACTGCTTAAATGATACAAATGTCTAACCACTATGGTGTACACCAGAAATTAATACAAAATAATACTGAATGTTAACTCTAACTGAAAAATTAAAAAGGGGGAGGAAAGGTGAAGGAGAATAAGAGGTTCAAATTTCCAGGTATAAAACAAATAAATAATGGGGATGTAAGGTACAGCACAGGGAATATAGTCAATAATATTATAATAGTGTGCTAAGGTGTCAGACGGTTGCTGGACTTATGGTGATCACTTCTTTAGGTATATAAATGTTGAACACCTATGGTGTATATGTAAAACTGATCTAATGTTGTGCGTTAGCTATATTTTTTTAATAATTTTTTTTTTTAAGTTGAAGGACAGATAAAGAGCTTCCCACACAAGTAAAAGCTACAGGAATTCATGACCACCAAACCAGTATTACAAGAAATGTTACAAGGACTTCTTTAAGAAGAAGAAGGGAAAAAAAGAACCATAAATATGAATAATGAAATGGCAACAACTATGTACCTATTGATAATAACTTTAAATGTAAATGAATTAAATACTCCAAAAGACATAGCATAGCTGATGGATAAGAAAGCAAGACCCTTACATATGTTGCCTACAAGAGACTCACTTCAGCTCAAAAGACACATACAGACTGAAAGTAAGGGGATGGAAAAAGATATTTCATGCAAATGAAAATGGAAAAAAAACCGGGGTAGCAATATGAAAATTTGATGCAAATTCAAGTAAGAATATGCTTCTTAAACATAATTTTGAAATTTTGTAGAGATTTTAGAATCACTGAAACAAATGTTGAGATTGTCCGTGTGTGATTTTTCAAGTTAAAAGCAGTTATGGTTATTTCAAAGTTCATGTCTTTTCTTTAGAGTGCCATTTCAAACTAGTCAATCCTCATGTTCACTGCTAAGAATGTAATATTGGAAGACATTTAATATAACAGTTGCAAATGCCAGCAATATCTCTAAAGGTCACTATAAGTTTAAGAGGTATATTTAGAAAATCTATTCTCATTTCCAATTACAATTTCACAGCATGTTTAAGGAAAGGCTATAATTTTATTTTATTAACAGAAAAACATAGGTCTATTAAAAGCTACTTGGACATTAAAACACACAAGTTGATATTATATAGGGTAATAGAATGTTTGCTACTAACCATTAGCTAACGTGTTAAAGACTCTCTGATCTAGGCATTTAATCAACAAATGATGCTATTTGTAATTTCAAAAACCCTCTAGTCCTGGTTCTCAAAGTGTGTTCCTGTGACCCCTGGGATCCTTTCAGGATCCTTCAAAATCAAAATTATTTTCATAGTAATACTGTCTTAGTCTGTTTGGGCTTATATAATAAATTACCATAAACTAGGTGGCTTAAACAACAGAAATTTATTTCTCACAGTTCTGGAGGCTGAGAAGTCCAAGATTCAGTGCTGAGTGAGGGCCTCCTTCCTGGTTCATAGACAGCAATCTTCTCACCGTATCCACACAAGATGGAAGGGGTAAGGGAGCTCCCTGGGGGTCCCTTGTGGGAAGGTACTAGTCCCATTCATAAGGGCTTTACACTCATAACCTCATCACCTCTGCAAGGCTCCACCTTCAAATGCCATCACATTGGGAACTAGGGAGACACATTCAGTCTCTAAAAAATACTAAGATTTTGTCTGCCTATTTGACTCTTGCTCTCTCATGAGCACTTGTATGTTCTTATATTTTAAATATTTCTCAGTCAATTTCTAATATAACAAATACCAACAGATATAACCCACATAAATAGAAGTTCTGTAGGGTCCTTGATCATTTTAAGAGTATAAAGAGGTCCTGATGTCAAAAAGTTTGAGAACAAGTGCCCCACAACCTAAATGACACAAGAAAATGATCAAACCAAAAAGTGTTGCTATATTTACAGAACTATTTTTTAAAACATCACACAAGATAAAAATAGTAAAACATTAATTTTTTACTATTGTATTGATAAATCCTAAATGTACCAATAAAAGTTAACATAATAAAAGTTAAACCAAAAATGCAAAAGTCACTAATATTAAATAGTCTTACTCTCACAGAATGTTATCGATTGAATTGTGTCCCTACAATATATTTCAATGACAATCACAATGGCAGAACAGAAACATTGTACATGCGCCCCACAACATATTCCTGATTCTTTTATCCTCTTTGCTCCCTTGAAAACTTAAAACTTAATACAAGGACAGTTTTCCTGAAATGAAATTAATTTTATCTCAGACGCAGAGCTTGAATGTCTTCTCAAATATAATTCTTAAAAATCTTTGTTTCTCTCCCCAGTTGTAAACCAAATTGATCATATTGGGGGGAGGAGAAGGGGGAACCATGAAGAAAACATACACTTTTTAACAAAGAGTAGGGCATAGTGTTTCTAGTGCACCCTCATTTCCTTAGGCAAAGAATATCTCTAAGATCATTATCAAGGTAAAGCTAGCTGCCTACTGCTCCTCCTCCTACTCCTGCCGTCGTCATCATCATCATCTAGAAGCCCTCATTATATAATTCTCTTAGAAACCTATACGAAAGAAACCGTATTCATCACTAGTGAGCTGATCAAATTTAAGAAAAAAATTAATTCCCAGAATTGCTAATTATTCTAATTCCCCAGGACCTTAGCATCCAGATTTCTAAACAAACAACACTAGATTTAAAATACTGCTTTACAGCATTATGTGAAGAGTAACAATTTCATAAAATAATTTTCTTGGTTCAGTATTCTATCTATATACAGGTAGCATGCATTTGTGGTGACCCTGAATATTAACGAACAAAGGCATCTCAGTAGATAAAAAGGGAAGCAGGGGTGCAAAGATAAATGTGCACAGTCGATATCTCACCATCATTGACACCCAGGTTATTACAACAAATATAATTAATCTGCTCTTACGAAAGTGCTTACTGCCATTGAATTAAATAGACACTCTCAAGATATATTTCATTGCTAAAATGGCATATTTTGACTATAAATATGATTTTCCTTTTATTTAAATCAGTTAAATGGATTAAATATATAGAACTCTAAGCTTTTAATATATTAAATTTTTAATTTAATATCATATGTTATAAGGTATAATCTTATTTGGACCAAATTAGATAAATGGAAGGAAATCTTGAAATACATTATATTTGTGATGTAAAACACCAATAATAACCATATTTATGTTTCTACATGTTTTTAATAGTCTCTCAATATACTCTTAAATTCAAATAATCTGAATGAAAATTTATCATTAATTTATGCTTAATTTACAACTCAATTATATACTAGCTTTTATAGATGTTCACAATTGTTATACTTTAAATATACATTTAAATAATTTCCCTCTCCTTCAAAATAATATTTTTGTATAAACTGTTTACAAATATGAACCTATAGGGGCAGCTTTTTGGTTAAAAATGTCTTAATATATCCCCATTACTCAAAATATTTTGCTTACACCCTAGTAGGTAAATGTGGGTATGTGTCCTGTACGGGATGACTTTGCACGTCCTCCAGGTAGGCCCAGAGGGCAATGTTGGCAATAATGACCCATCTGTTCACTACTGGCAACTAGAAAACTTCTAATGAAGACAGATGTGGGTCACTCTGTACAAACAGGCTGTAGGGTGTTAATGAATGCACCTAATGGTCACTACCTGCCACACTTGACTGATTGATGACCTAAATAAAAGGTTTAGTTTGAAAAGCAAGATGAGTATTTCACATACTCATTAGTCATACCAGGACATTGCTTTCACTTTCTCTTCCAAATTCACTCTTTAGTAGTTGTTTTTATCAATTCTTAGAAAATATTACTCTTATTTATTAGACTCAGTCTTTTAAAACAACCTTGCTAGCACTACTGAGAAATTAATTCTTCCTAAATTTCTCTACTGACTGACTCTTAAGATAATCAACTCCATATTATGATACAGCAATGCTATAGATATGAAACACAGAAGGTAATATTTTCCTATGTCATAAAAGTCTTTAGGTACATTTATATAACTTTATAATAAATGTCAATCTTTCTATAACGATACTTTTAAAAATAGTATTGAAATGTCTGCTTTGAAATAAAATTATTTCACTCCATATTCCAAAAAGAATGTTCACTTTTGGAGATCAATTCATGAAATATTTATATACCCATAAAAATGTATAGAGATTGTCATTTTACTTTCTGAAAAATGCTGTGGGTAAGACTCAAGAATCGTAATCTGTGCAGTTGTTTTTCAGAATAAAATCTGTATTACATTATATCTAAACTCAAAAAAAACCTAGTGTAGCTATTAATTGGTTATTAGAAAAATTGATACATACATAAAGTAAACATATGGGGCAGCCAGATGACTCAATTAGTTAGAGAGCGTGCTCTGAACAGGGTTGCGGGTTCGATTCTCACATGTGACAGTGCGCTGCGCCCTCCACAACTGGATTGAAGACAACGAGCTGCCGCTCAGCTGACAGAGGGGCAGCCAGATGTCTCAGATGGTTAGACACGAGCTCTCAACAACAAGGTTGCTGGTCCAATTCCCGCTTGGGATGGTGGGCTGTGTCCCCTGCAACTAAAGATTGAAAAAGGCGACTGGACTTGGAGCTGAACTGCGCCCTCCATAACTAGATTGAAGTACAACAACTTGGAGCTGATGCGCCCTGGAGAAACACATTGTTCCCCAAATATTCCCTAATTAAAAAAACAAAAAACGAATTTGGTAAATCATTTAAAAAAAAAAAAAAGCAAACATATACAGTCAGAATGTGAAAACATATTTAAAAAAAAAACCATATGAACATTTTATGTATAAATAACACTATGAAAGATATTGTTTAATGTAAAGTAATTTTTAAATTGTTTGAGGAATTTCTACAGTTTATATACTATACTACTCCATGTCACATGTTGCTTCTGGTATGGCAATTTCTGTCAAATAAAAACATTATTGTGTGTCCTCATCCACCTTATTCACTGGATCTGGTACCATGCAACTTCTGGCTATTCCCCAAAGTCAAAATGACCATGAAAGGTAAACATTTTAAATCAATTCAGGACATGGAGGCAGCCACAGCAATGCAACTAAAGACACTCACGAAGGAGTACTTCCAGAAGTGCTTCAGAAACTGGAAAGAATGATGGGATAAGTGTGTTCAAAGTGAGGGGGAATATTTTGAGGGGGATTAATGGCTATGTGTCTTTTACTGTGATAAATGTGTTTTTATTTAAACATTTATCGTATTGTTTGATCACACCTCGTATGTGGGTTTATTTCTGGGTTCTCAGTTCTGTTCCATTGGTCTGTGTATACGTTTTTCTGCCAATACCATGCTGTTTTGATTTTGGTCACTTTGTAGTATAAATTGAAATCAGGGAGTCTGATTATCTCCAGCCTTGGCTTTTTCTCAGGATTGCTGGCTATTCGGGGTCTTTTGTGATTCCATACAAACCTGATGATTTTCTGTTCCATTTTTTTTTTTTTAAATGCCATTGGGATTTTGATGGGGATTGCTTTAAATCTGTATATTGCTTTGGGTAATATGGCATTTTAACTATGTTGATTCTTCCAATCCATGAACACGGACTATCTTTCAATTTCTTTGTGTCTTCTTCAATTTCTTTTAATAATGTCTTATAGTTTTCAGTGTATAGATTTTCACATCCTTGGTTAAGATTATTCCAAGGTATTTTATTCTTTTTGTTGCAATTGCAAAAAGAATTGGTTATTTCTTTGTCTGAAATTTTATTGTTAGTATATAGGAATGCAACGAATTTTTGTACATTGATTTTGTACCCTGCAACTTTACTGTATTTGTTTGTTGTTTCTAATAATGTGCAGTACTTATAGCGTTTTTGTTTCAAGTTTTAATTTTTCACAGCTAGAATACTGAAATGCAATTTATTTTTTATACTTTATTTTATATATAATACATTATCTTACATTATATTATATATATATTTTATTAGTATATATTTTGTATATTGACCTTGTGTGTTCTATCTACACTCACCTATTTGTCCTAATAACTTTTTTCTAGGCAATCATACTATTTTATTTCATTAAAGAAAAAAAGGAATATGAGGAAATGATTCTGTATTTGGGTTCTTCAAAAGTGTTAAAAATACCAAATTAACATGAATTAATCAATCATAATCAATGCTTATCATAATCTTCATGTTACTTTTATAAATATTTTTTTCCAATATAAGACAAAATAATTTGGTGGCAAGGATAGGCAATGGCAATGGCAATGGCAATGGCTATTAAATGAACACAGGAAAAACTTAAAAACTGGAAGAACACAAGTATAACACTTTAACTCAGTTAAGTTAAATGAATGCATATTAGTAGGAAAGAATCCAAAAGAAAAAATTTACACAAACTGTGACTTTAAACTTACTATATTTTTAGTATTATAGAAAATAATAAATTATTTATTGAGTAGAATACTATGTTTTCATCACTATAATAAGTACTAAGTAAGCACATCTCCTTGTATTGTTTAAATGAATTCCCACGACAAACTATGAGATTCTCCTCATTTCACAGAAGAGCCTTATGACAGTTAAATACTTTGCTCAAAGGCCCACAACTAGCAAACATTACAGCAGAACTCAAACCAATGGCTGCCTTTCATAAAGTCCATGCTATAGTTTTTCAGTGTCTGTGACTTTAACCAAAAGGATGCAAAAAGGGCATTTTCTTTAAATGCACAATATCAAGAAAGAACTCTCTGTATATATATATATATAGAACTCTCTCTCTCTCTCTCTCTCTCTCTCTATATATATATATATATATATATATAGAGAGAGAGAGAGAGAGAGAGAGAGAGAGAGAATAATAAGATTTAGCAAATCAAAAAACCTGCAAGTCCACAACAAAACTAATGTATTTCATTTCATTTTTAAAAGAACATAATTAAATATAGGTCTAGATCACTATGCAAATTCTCATTACCTAAGTACAAATATTAAGACTTGCCAAGTATCTTACCCAAAACTCAATACTTAAAGGGAAACTTGCAAAAATAAATCTGCAGATACATGTCAGCAAAAAATGTGCCCTGCACAAATCTGAGCAGAGAATATGGAATGGGCTGCAGTCTTATCTCAGCTGCTTCTTATATCCTAATTATTAGTCTTTTTAGCATATTTTTACTTATGTGAAATTATGCCTTTCTACTTGAAATCTACTTAAGATTAGTAAAGTATATTTACGTAATCTACTAATTCAGAGAAAAGCTAGTTTATAAATTATACCTTTAAAATATAACTTTTAATATTCTAAGAATTTTGATGAATTTATATAGATAAATGAACAGAAATGACAACTCTAAATTTAGTTTGCAACTAGAATTTAAATAAACATTTTAAAATACCTAGCTCCAGTTATCCATTTGGCAGAACTTCCAAAGAATTAAAATTTCCATTTGAGGTTTGTTCACAAGAACTACAAGGAAAATTTTCACGCTCGCAAAAAATAATTTTTAAATATTTATTTTAATGAATGTGGAAAATGAATGAAGTTGTATAACAATAAAGATCCAGAGTATTGGCGCCACCTAGTGAAATTCTGTTTTTTAACTGATAAGCTAATACAGCAACTTCATAAATTTTGCATTACTACTTCAAAGAACTTCAATAGAAATAATTGTTAAATATTTTTATACATTAAAGACTTTGTTAATGTTAAGAAAGATAATAAAAATAAATTTTGTTGCAGAATGCAAGGTATATTTCTCTGGAAAATATTCAGGTTGAATAAAAGATAGTTTTGGGTTTTTTAACAGGAGTTCTCAGTAGAGTAGAATGTCATAATATATTTAAAAGATGCATTGAAACAATGTTGTGCATACAACAGAATTAAATAGATCTCAAGGAATGATAACTTTAAAAACTCAACAATCACTCATTAAAATATTATATTCATATTGTTATATATTAATTTTTGTTCTACCATCAGAAAATGCTTAAATCCAAGGAAACTAAAGTACTTACTTATTTAATTATTTTACTGCTATGAAACTTATTCTTTTAAGGTAATAGGGCAAATGGAAGGAAAGAGAAAACCTAAGAATTCTTTCTCTAAATTCAAATTTTAAAATTAAATTGCTCATTTTTCAGATCTGTAATCAATTCATTAAAAAACATTATTAAACATTATGTATCTCACTCCACTAACTATAGGTATACCAACAAACAATTTTCATGAAAGATTCTTGTCCTCTAAGAACAATGGTTTAATTGGGGATATAGATAAATATATTTTTCCTAAAAAGATTTCATATACAAGAAATACTGTTATTCAAATTAATCATAAATTCAGGCAAAAGCAAATCAAACTTACTGAACTCTTACAAGTCAACAATAAAAAGACAATCCCCATTTTAAAACGAGCAAAGGACATTTCTATAAAGATATAAATGTCCAATAAGTGCATTTAAAATACTCAGTATCGTTAGTCATTAGGAAACACATATCAAAACCACACTGATATACCACTTCACACCCACAAAGATGGCTGTAATCAAAGAGACAAATAATGGCAAGTGTTGCAAAGATGTAGAGAAATTGGAACTTTCAAACTTTGGTGGTTGTAATGTAAAACAGTTCAGCTGCTTTGTAAAATAATTCCTAATTATGAAGAAAATATCAGTATTTTCACATTATGTGCCTTAATTATAAATGTTCTTTGATACCTCAATATTCTTATCAGTGCATCAGCTGAATTTCAAAAGCCAAGAAATGGAGTGAAGCTATTCAGCCTAACCCACACCAAATTTATCAACTTTCCCAAATCATACTTCCTTCAGCTGCTCTTAATGTGTGGGGGAGGTAGTTCAAAATGTTATTTTTCTAGCACTTTTAAAGCTAGTCACTTCTCCTTGCTCTTTTTCCCATCCCTGGGTCCCCAAGATTATTTCTTCAGTCTGTTTACTAGTTACTTTCTTTATTCATAACAGCTATTTAAAATTCTGCAGCATTCCACTACTGAAATCCCTTCCCTTATTCTCATTTCTTTTCATCTGCATTGGGGCAGCTAAGGAGGTAAAGGACATACAGAATAAGAAGCAATTTCCTGGCATTGTCTAGAGTCAAAGATCAAGCATTAAGACAAAAGAAGAAAATATCATCAAAACAAAAAATTTTTAAAGGCCATTTTCCCCATGCATCTTCTCTCCTTGCCTAAAGAAAGATTTCATGTGTAAGGGGATGAAAAGAAAAGCAAAAGATTTTAGATATGTGTGTTTGAGAATGGGTCCTGAGCCTTACACTTGCCCATCCTAAAGCTACATGCTAAATTGAGGGGTAGGAAGGTATAATCTATACCAGATGGGTTGTGACTCAGAAAGAAAACCTATGCCTCATTTCCTATGTAGCAGTTAGGAAAGTGGCAAAATATAGGGCTCATCCAACCTACAGGAAAGCCAGCATTATGCAGTAGCAGTAAAATACCAGTGACTGTGAGAGCTAAGAAAATTTTATAAGCTTTTTATCACTTAATCACTAAATTAATCTCCACCTCAGCTACCTACAGGCACAAGTTGAGAGTTTAGCCAAACTACTCCATATTATTGCCTCAGCATCCATTTTGTGTGGTCAAGTGGCCTGCTTACCAAAACTCTTCTCTTTTTGTTTTAATTGACCAATCCAACCTAAGCCCAGGAAGCCCAAAGTACTCCGCCCATAGACTCTAATTAAGGCATGTGCCCCAGAGATCCTGCTGTGCTCTCTGCCTGCACCCGGCCTTGACCTCCCCACATGGCTCTTTGAGACATGCTGAGACACTTCCTTCAAGACCTGTGAGTAATACACTTCTCTATTCGAATTTCTTTGTAGTCTTTTGCTGAACCATGTCATGCAACACCCCAAGTCTCTACTTAACTAATGTAATTTAACTAAGTCACTATAGCACAGCACACTCTGGATTGCTTGGTCACTAGGAACAGTTTCTTCTAACCAACTATCCTTTTATCTCTTCTAGTCCCTCTCCTATCCTCCTACCTACCTACTGCGGATCCTCATTTTTATCTCCCAATTTTCAACTCCTCCCTATTTCAGCTTTTTTTTTTTTTTTTAATTGGGGAAGGGGAACAGGACTTTATTGGGGGAACAGTATGTACTTCCAGGACTTTTCTCCAAGTCAAGTTGTTGTCCTTTCAGTCTTAGTTGTGGAGGGCGCAGCTCAGCTCCAGGTCCAGTTGCCATTGCCGTTGCTAGTTGCAGGGGGGTGCAGCCCACCATCCCTTGCAGGAGTTGAACCAACAACCTTGTGGTTGAGAGCCCACACTCCAACCAACTGAGCCATCCGGGAGGCAGCTCAGCTCAAGGTGCCGTGTTCAATCTTAGTTGCAGGGGGCGGAGCCCACCATCCCTTGCGGGACTCGAGGAGTTGAACCGGCAACCTTGTGGTTGAGAGCCCACTGGCCCATGGGAGAATCGAACCGGCATCCTTCGGAGTTAGGAGCATGGAGCTCCAACCGCCTGAGCCACCGGGCCAGCCCTCTACAGCCCTTCTGATTTATTTTATCCCCTCACATAGCCTTGATTCCATGGTTAGCCATTCTGGTCTTTAAAATCTTGATTCTCTCAAACCCTCACCGTTTACTATATTTATAGCTCCAATCTCTAACAATGTATAGCCATATAATAAAGGCTCCCAGTCTTACCCCCATATTGATATAAAGAGCTTTTGCTGACCACTATCAAATAGGAACTTTTTCTGTTGTCCTGCAACTATTTTATTTATCTTAATTGTATTCCTGTCACATTTCTCATAGTGTATATTCATTCTTCTCAAGTGCTGAACATCTCACTCGCTTACCTCTGGAGAGGTCTGTTTTGTGTATGTCACCAAAAGAATATAGGACATCCAAATAAAATTACTGAATCTATCTACTAAACATCTCAATATTTCTCTTTCAGGGGTCCGCAAACTATGGCCTATGAGCCAAATCTAGCCTAATAATCACTGAGAAATTGCCTTTTATCATAACGTAAACAGAGAAATTTGGAGTTTAGGAAATGGAAAAGAGTCCATCTTCCCTCGTTACCTCAAAATTTAGATTTAAAATCCCTACATCTTAGAAAAAAATGTTTGCTATGGACAAAAAAGTATTGATAAATGCTATGTACAATCAAGATCCTATTTTGCAACTAATTCATTCAATTTAATTCCTTATTCTCTTTTCTATTTATAGGGTAAATATATGAAAAATTATTCTTTAGATTTTATTTCTCTACTTTCCAGATGCTGTCATGGAAAAAGCTGTGAAGGGAAAAAAATCTTCGTTTAAAACAAACATTTATTAGCTTTCTAAATAGGAAAAAAAATCAGTATTTTCTCATCTGTTTTAATTATAAATGTCTTTGATACCTCAATGTTCTTATTTTATCAAAATTGTTTTCACACAGTTGATTTTTGAAGGGGAAAGAAACAAGTTGCATATAGTTACAACAGATAAGCCCCTGGGTAAACATAATATTTTATTTAAAATTTGTATTTAGAAGTATACACACACATAGACACACACACACATACACACACACAGTGCCAAAAAAATGTATACATATTTTAAGAAAGGAAAACTGTATCAAAATTGTAATGCTCAATATATACCAATAACAAAAAATGAATACAAGTCACATTGACTTCTGCAATTACAAGAGGTCCTCAAAGTGGTTACCATCAGTGTCCAGACACTTCTGATTACGGTGAACTGCTGCTTGAACATAGATAATAACTCTTAAATGTATATCTTAATACATAATATCTTTTAAATGTATACACAATGTGTATACATTGTTTTGGCACCCCCGAGATATATGTGTGTGTGTATGTGTGTGTACACACATACATTTTAAGAAAGGAAAAAACTGTATTAAAATTGTAATACTCAATATATACTGATAACAAAAGATGAATACAAGTCATGTGTATACATTGTTTTGGCTCCTCCGATATATTTATCTATCTATCTATAGATAGATTTGGAAGTGAATTACCCGTCAATATAGTCAAATTTAAACTGTACATTAGATCTCACTATAAAAGGACATACCAATCAGCAATCAAATCTTCAGTTCTTTCAAGTATTCACATCTGCTACCACCCACTTCCCCAACACACCCAGACTTGTGCTATAACCATTCAGTACCTTTTGGTTTTTCCATGTGTAGCAAATAACAGATATACAATAGGGTAATACTGAAATAATATTTTGGCATACAATTTACAATAACTGTAAATGAAAAAATGCAAGAGGAAAGCAAAATTGTCCTGGTATATACTTAAGGTTACAATGTGATCATTTGATATGCATACATAGTGAAATAATCACCACAACCAAGCTAATTAATATAGCTCTCATCTCAGATAGCTACCATTTTTATTTTCTTTGTGTTGTTGTTGATGATGATGAAAGAGCCTTCTGTACCTATTTTGTTTAGAATTTAATCATAAATGGGTGTTGAGCTTTGTCAAACACTTTTCCTGCATCTCTGAGATAACCATGTTTTGTTTTGTTGTGCTTTCAGTTTGCTAACATGTTGTTTCATGTTGACTGATTTGTGTATCTTGAACCATCCTCACATCCGTAGGATAAATCCCATTGGCCATGGTATACGATCCTTTTAATGTGCTGTCGAATTTGGTTTGCTAATATTTTATAAAGGATTTTTGTATTAATTTTCATCAAGTATATTGGCCTGTAGTTTTATTTTCTTGAAGTGTCATTGCCCAGTTATGACATCAAGGCAATGCTGGTCTCCTAAAATGAGTTTTGAAGTGTCCCTCTTCTATTTTTTGGAAGAATTTAAGAAGGATTGCTATTAATTCTTCTCTAAATGTTTGATAGATTTTACTCCTAAAGACACTAGGTCCTGAGCTTTCCTTGTTCAGATATTTTTATTACTGTTTCAAACTCCTTGTTATTGGTCTGCACAGGCTTTCTACTTCTTCCTGATTCAGTGGTAGGTTGTATGTTTCTAGGAATTTATTCATTTCTTGTAGGTTGTCCAGTTTGTTGGCATATCATTGTTCATAATAATCCCTTATACTCCTACATATTTACTTCTGAGGCATCCATTGTAATGTCCACTCTTTCATCTGATTTTATTTGATTATTCTCTTTTTCTTAGTCTATTAAGAATCTGTCAATTTTGTTTTTCACAACACCAACTTTTAGTTTTGTTCCTTTTTGTTCTGTTGTTGTTGTTGTTCTCTACTGAACGTATATCTGCTCTAATCTTTATTGTTTCTTTCCTTCAGCTAACTTTGGGCTTAATTTGTTCTTCCTTTTCTAGTTCCTTGTGGTATACAGTTAGGATGCTTGAGATCTTTTTTGTTTGTTTGTTTTAAAGTAATGTAAACTTCCCTCTCACAACTACTTTTGCTGCAGTCCATAAGTTTTGGTATGTTGTGTTTTCATTTTTGTTTATTTCGTGATACTTTTGAAACTTCCTTTCTACTTCCTCTTTGAACCAGTGGTTTTAAAGAGTGTTGTTTAGTTTCCACATACTTGTGAATTCTCCCATTTTCTTGCTGGTCATTGATTTTGATTTTTATTCCATTGTGCTTAAAAAAGATGGTTTTGATGTTCTTCAATTTGTTAAGACTTCTTTTGTGACCAAACATGTGATCTATCCTTGAGAATATTCAGTGTATACCTGAGTAGAAAGTGTATTCTTCTCCTGTTGTATAGAAATATCTGCACAGGTCAGTTAGATCCATTTGTACTATAATGTTGTTCAACTTAGCCGTTTCTATATTGATTTTCTGTCTGGATGTTCTATCCGTTATTGAAAGTGGGGTATTGTAGTTCCCTACTATTTTGTATTGCTGTCCATTTCTGCCTTGAGATCTGTCAATATTTGTTTTTATGTATGCAGGTGTTCTGATATTGAGTGTATATATAATTGTTATATCTTTCTATAAAATTGACCCTCTTATCATTATATATTGACCTTCTTTGTCACTAGAGACAGTTTTAAACTTAAATTCTATTTTGTCTGACATACGTATAGCCACCCCTGCCTTTTTTCTGGTCACCATTAGCATGAAATATCTTTTCCACCCCTTCACTTTTGGCCTATGTATACATTTCATTCTAAAGTGAGTCTCTTATAGATAGCATACTGCTGGATTTTTTTTTTTAATTCATTCAGCCACCTAAGCCCATTTGATTGGTGAGCTTAATGCATTTACATTTAAGGTAATTAAGAATAAGTGAAGATCTACTATTACCATTTTTAAAAATCGTTTTCTTTTTGTTTTGACAGGGCAAACCACTGGATTGGAGAGGCAGACAGGCTAATACAGGGAATCACAGACTATCACAGCAGAGACTTACAAGTAGCAACCACTGTGGGAACCAGTACCAGGCTAGGATAATCAGAACTGTAATTAAAGAATTACTGGATGCTCAGTACAGACAAGTCTGATTGTTAAACACTCTAAGGGCCTAGTCATAGGGGAGGACTCCACAGTGCTGATTTATCTCCAAGAGCTCAACGAGGTTCTCACAGTAAATACTGGAGAAAAATTCCCTCATGCTTCTTGCAGGGATAGAGAGAAAGGAACCATTTTTAAATACACTAGAACAATCTATTTCTTTTAGCAAGTTCTGCTTTCAGGAGAATCTAACTAACCAGAGCCTGCCCTGCTGGAATATTATCAGTTCCTAAAAGATCTGAGGAAGGGAAATACTCAACTCCAGTCACCTCTAGCCTTCCATATAGTATAAAGAAAATACTCAACTCCAAGCCACACCAGCCATCCTGTCTTCCCCAACAGGAGAGAAAAAAACTGAAAAACACTTATGAAGTTCACAGTACAGAGGCAAGAGCTATCTAAAAGACTGAGAACTAATCATAAGACTGTAGAATGCTGCCATCCCCACACAACTGACCACCACATTTTAAGAAATATTTAAAACTTTTTTCTTTACCTCATGTATCATATCAATTGCTATAGATTAAATATTTGTGTTTCCCCAAAATTCATGTTTAAACCTATTCCCCCAATGTGATGGTATTTGGAGGTGGGTGCCTTTGGGAGTTGTGTTAACTCAGGAAGGCAGAGTTCTCATGAATGGGATTAGTGCCCCTATTAAAAGAAAAAACAAAAAATAAAACAAAAACAAAACAAAGCCAAAATACAAGACAGCTTCCTTGCCCCTATTACCATGTGAAAACACACCAAAAATATAAACATCTACCAACCAGGAAGTGGGACTGCAACAGACACTGAATCTGCTGATGCCTTGATTTTTGGACTTCCCAGACTCCTAAAACTAAAGGAATAAATTTCTCATGATTATAAGCCACTCAGCATATGGTATTCTATTATAGCAACCTGAGCAGACTAATATATCCAGTTATGAAGAAAAATTACAAAGAATATTAAAAGGCAAAAAAACTAGAAGAGACAGTGCAAGCATCAGAATCTGGTATAGCAGGGATGATACAATCATCAGACTGGAAATTTAAAACAAGCATAATTAATATGCTAAGGGCTCTAATGAATAAAGAAGACAGAATGCAAGAACAGATGAGCAATGTAAGCAGAGAGATGGAAATCCTGAAAAAGAATAAAAAAGAAATGCTACGGGACAAACACATCATAAAAGATATGAAGAAAGCCTTTGTAGGTTTATTAGTAGACTGGACATGGCTGAGGAAAGAATCTCTGAGCTTGAGGAAATATCAATAACAACCTCCAAAAGTGAAAAGCAAAGTGAACAAAGACTTCAGAAAGCAAAACAGATTATCCAAAGACTGTGGGACAACTACAAAAGTGTAACATACACATAGTGGGAATACCAGAAGGAGGAAAAAAGAGAGAAAGGATCAAAAGAAATATTTGAAACAATAATAACTGAGAATTTCCCAAAATTAATGTCAGATATCAAACTACAGATCCAGAAAGATCAGAGAGCACCAATGGCCCAAAATAAGGATAAATACCCAAAAACTTACACCTAGGCATAACATCTTCAAACTATAAAAAATAAAAAATAAAGAAAAAATCCTGAAAGACGTCAGAGGAAAAACACCTCCTTGCCTAAAGAGAAACAAAGAATTATATCTGCAAATAAAAACAGAATGGAGTGAAATATTTAAAGTACAAAAAGAAAATAAACAACCTAGAATTCCATAGCCTGTGAAACTGTCCTTTAAAAGTGAAAGAGAAATAAAGACTTTCTCAAACAAAAAATGAGAGAATTTCTTTCCAGTAGCCCTGCCTTGAAAGAAATGTTAAAAGAAATTCCTTAGCGAGAAGGAAAATAACAGGACAGAAACTTAGATCTGCATCAAAGCAGTTATAAGTGAAGGTAAAATAAAAATTCTTAGTTTTCTTATTCTTAATTGATCCAACAGATAACAGATAATATGCTCAAAATAATAATAGCAACAATATATTTGATTATGTATTTCTATATATATATCACATATAGGCTTATGTATGCTTATATATAAGTGAAATGAATGACAGCAATGATACAAGTGACAACAGAAAAGAATTAGTATTATTTCATTATTACAAAATTCTCATACTACCTGTGAAGTAGTATAGTATTACTTAAAAGTGGATTAGGATTAGTTGTACATCAATATTAAAAACTCTAGGACAAATTCTTAAAAGTAAAAAAAAAAGTATAGCTATATGCTAAGGAAGGAGGAAAAATGGAATCATATAAAATGCTGAATTAAAACCACAAAAGGCAGAAAAAGAGTGGACAAAAAAAATAGTAACAAAGAAAAAGGTCATCAAATAGAAGACAGTAAGGAATATGGTAGATATTATTACAACTGTATCAATAATTATTGAATGTCAATGGTCTAAATACACCAGTTAAAAGACAGATTGTCAGAGTGGATCAAAAGACAAAATGCACAATACAAGACTTATATATTACAAACCGCAATTATCTCTGCACCAACCTAATAGTAGTCTTATTATCTATAAGAATCCCACTTTAGCTTATGTCGACATTTGCCATAGTGCAGCAAGATTCCAAAGAAGCCCATCCAGGACCACCCTGTGGAGCTGGACTTGGTGCAATGTACAAGCAAGGGCCCACTGTGCCCCACTGGTTCCCACTTTGCATCATGGTTCCAGGGATGTCTGATAAGCTCTTGCTGACCCTTGCTCAAATATTCTTAGGTATCTAAGAATCTTTGTGGGATTTTCTAAGGAAAAATTTCCTTTAGGGGATGAAGCAGTCCTATACGGAAACCCACTGCATTTGGCTTGTCCAGAGACATGCGTACAAAAATGGGTTTCCCCTAAAAGTTTGAGACCACATTATCTGACCAAAAGTTTCGTTGTCAGTGCATCCTTTGGATTGATTTATGACCAAAAGGGGGAACTCTGGACAAAAATGGGAGTTCTATGGAAAGTAACCTCACAGTGTGATCTAATCATAAATTCCTAATTGGGCAGGTCATGGTAGGTAGTCACACCCTAGGCATATAACTTTTTTAGTAAAATGTTTATCTTTGTCTTAAGCAAGCCCTTTTTTGTACATCTAGGTTAACACACCTTTGAAATGCCTCTTTCAGACTCCTCCTTCTAATGTGTGAACCACCCTTTCACTCCCCTCCTTCTATGACGTAATCACCCTCAAGAGAGCAAATATTCTTAACTATCCAGTGATCCAACCCCCCACCTTGCTTTCCTCCACGTTCATGTAATCTTCCTTACACCCATCTTTTTTCAAATGCATGAAAGAAACTGAAAAACAGTTCTTCTCCAGAGCATTTGAGATCTTGCTCTCTGGCATATGTCATCAGTTTGACTCAAATAAACTCTTATAAAAATTTTAAAAAAAGAATAATCCCACTTTAGATATAGACACATACAGATAAAAAGTAAATGGATGTAGAGAAGCATACCATACTAACAGTAATCAAAAGAAAGCAAGAGTGATTACATTAATTTTAGACCACAGCAGACATCAAAAAGTTATCAGGGATAAAAAAGTCATTACAAAATGATAAAAGGGTCAATTCTCCAAGAAGACATAACAATTCTTAATGTATATGTGCATAACAACAGAGCAGCAAACTATGAGGCAAAAACTAATAGAATTGCAAGGAGAAATACATGAATCCACTATCACAGTTGGGGATTTCAAAACCTCTCAGAAGTGGACGGACCAGCAGACATAAGGCCATCGTTAAACTCAGTATAGCACCAGTAACGTTGATATAATTGATATCATTTATAGCATTAAAAGCATATATAATCTAAGTTTCCACCTTAGGAAAATTAAACAAAGAATAATTAAGGAGAATAAAAGAAATAATAAGAATTAGTACCGGGCCAGCCCGGTGGTTCAGGTGGTTGGAGCGAAGTGCTCCTAACGCGGAGGTCACCGGTCCAATTTCCATATACGCCAGTGATCTGCAACCTCTACAGCTAAGATTGTGAACAACAGCTCTCCCTGGAGCTGGGCTACCGTGAGCAGTCAGAGCTTGGTGTAAGTTGCTGTGAGCTGCTGTGTGCCACCGCAGGCTGCTGTGTGCTACCGTGTGCTGCCATGAGCAGCTGGTGGCAAGCGTGAATGGCTAGCTGCCAGTGTGAGCGGCCGGCAACCATCAAGAGCGACCAGCAGCTGGCGAAAGCTGCTATGAGCGGCCGACCAACGACTGGAAACCGACTGCCTCAGCGGAGGGAGGGGGAGTGCAAGGCTCATAAAACAGCATGGGCCAGGGAGCTGTCCCCTACACAACTAGACTGAGAAACAGCAGCTTGAATAAGAGTGGAGTGGGCGAGGGGGGAAAAAGAATTAGGGCCTAAGTCAATGAAATTGAAAATAAGAAATGAATAGAGACAATCAATAAAACCATGAGCTAGTTCTTTGAACAGATCAATAAAATCTATAAACCTCTAGCAAGGCAAACTAAGAAAAAAAGATAGAGGACACAAATTACTAGTATCAGAAATGAAAGAAGGGACATCACTACAGATCTAATAGACATTAAAAGGATAATAAATGAACACTATGAACAACTCTATACCCATACATTTGATAGCCTAGATTAAATGAACAAATTCCTTAAATGAGTTCAAGGTACCAAACTCACATAAAAAGCAACAGATTATCTGAATAAGCCTATATCTGTTAAAGAAATTGAATCAATAATCTTCCCAAACAGAGAGCACCAGGCCCAGATGGTTTACTGGCAAATTCTACCAAATACTTAAAAAAGAAATATAAATGCTCTACAATCTTTTTCTGAGGGATACAAGCAGAGGGAACACTTCCTAACTCATTCTATGAGGCCAGCACTACCATAATACCAAAACAAGACAAATACATTACAAGTCAACTATAAACCAGTATCTCTCGTAATTCTAAATTAACACTTTTTCATCCTGTTTGAGATTTATAATTGTTATTCTGTGAAACCAACTGTACTATATTATTCTGTTATTGTGTGCTTTTCTAATATTTCCATAAACAATATTTTTCATTGCTGATTAATATTCAGGAGACGACCAAGGAAATCAAATGCAGAAAAAATTCTTAATGAAATAGTATTGATTTTTCAACCAAATATCATTTATCCTTACTCTTAATGGGTCCATTTTTAAAATGTTATCCTAGAATCTTCAAGTTTTTAACTTCAAATATAATATACTCAAAGGAATTAAAATCCTGGGCTTTATTTGCCTACAAATTCTAAATAAGTAAACTGAAACATAAACACACAAAAAAATTTAATGGAAGAGTGGGCCTTATATTAATAAATACACACTATCCAGAACAAGGAAGATGAAAAATCTTACTAGGTACTACACCAAGAATATTATGCTTGGTTCTGGTATCGTATTTTTTGTTTTGTTTTGCTTTTTTGTTTGTTTTTGTTTTTGTTTTGTTTTTTTTAAAGAGAGAGATTCACAAACTGAAGAGATCCCTGTTCAGTTAAATAATGAGAACAGTCAAAGATATTTTGAACATATTTATCCATACTAGAAAGGATTTACAAGGAGATTAAAAAGTCGTAGGAAAAGAAAGAATAAGTAGGCAACAGACAGGTAAATTTAAGTCAGTTTAAGAAGGAAAATTGTAAGAAACAGAGTTGCCCACTACTGAAATAAGAAACTGTAGGATTAGTGAGTTCTTTATCACAAGAGGTGTTTAAGCAGAGACGGTAATCACTTGATGGGGATTTTAAGCAGAGTTTCTTCCACAATATTCATTGAATGACAACTAGCTAGTTACCAGGCACAGTAGATCTAGGAGTACTTTAACCTTGTCGTAAGATTCAATGATCTTAAAATTTAAAAAGCAAATGAAATAGTTACTTTTCAACTTACCTTTTTTTCCTCCTGTAATATTATTACTTCGTAAAATCGTGGTAGATGTGAGAAATAAGTTTTCTGTTGATCTTTCTTGATGTTAATATTTTCATAATGTGGTGTCTTTTTCCTTTAGAAAATTAAAAAGAAATTGAGTTCTCAATTTCAAATGCATAAATATTTAAACAAACCAACAAAATATTTTTACACCAATATTTTCTGCTTAAAAAATATGCAACAAAAACATTATCTGGATGTATTAGGCCAATGTATTCTAAATTTTATAGAATATATTCATTTATCTTGGTTAGTTCTGCATTTTCCAATTTAGAGCATTATAATGAACACATTCTAATAACGACTCCAAAAAGAAAAGAAAATAGAAGATTTATGTCATGAGTTTACATAAAAAGCTACCAAAAGTTTCCTGTATATTCTATTTATAATAAAAAGTCTTTAAAATTTCAAATTGTTTAGTATTTCAATTATTACTAATATAATAGGGAAAATAGCTCTATGCTATTTATATCATAAAATAATCAGGAAAAGAGCATAAAGCAAGATCTTTGAAAATGAAGGGGAAGCTTCATTGAAATTCATACAACCTCAAGAAAGAATAAGAAACTAAATAAACAGTAATTAAGAGCCCAAGCTTTGGAGTCAGACAGCCTGATATGAATCCCAGCATTGCCACCTACTAGCTGTGTAATGTTACACAAATTACCTAACTTCTCTAAGCATCAGATTAGATTCCTCACCTGATTGGAAACAGTAATAAACAGTTCTCAAGGTAGTAATGATTAAAGCAGATAATAAGTGTTTAGTGCCATACATGGCCCATAATAAGTTCACAATAACTGTTAGCTATTATTATTATAAGACTTATATTTAAATCGGCTATACTGATTATCTACTATTTTCTTCTATTTCTTAAAGAAAAATTTTTTTTAAATCTCACATTAAACATTTCCAGTGAACTATCCTGAACATAAGCAGACTAAAAAGCAAATAATATTAAAGAAAAATATAAAGACAAATGCTCAAGTTGCATAATTGCAATTATTTTCTTTGACATTGCCATGATTTACATACTCATTTAACATCTTACTTCACTGTTAAACACTAATTTCACTGATTTTTTTTCACACAAAATTCAACAAATAAATTTGTTTTCAAAACCTCGAATAGTTCTACGGATAACAAATTTATATTTGGGACATCAGAAAGGTCATATATCATTTAGGTTAATCTTTCCCAGAGATCTGTAAGCTCATCTTTCCATTTACAATGGGCAAGTATCTCTACTTTACACTATATCAAATCTCCAAGAATAATTCTGACTTGACCCAATAAAACAAAAGTCAAAAATTTTTAAAAAGGGGTAGAAAATGTCAGCTGCCAGAAGAAACCAAGACAACTCCAAATAAAAGATACAAGACAGCAAAGCCAAAGAGCAGAGAAATAATGGAAATGGTAATAACTGAAGTAGTCTGGAATGCAATTCATATGGATAGATTCCTAGAAGCAAAAATAAAAATACAAATAAAAGAAGGCAAAACACAGGGAAAATGACAAAGATCAAAAAGAAAATAATATTAAAAAATAGCAGAAGAACGGGAATGGGACAGGGTTGAAAAAGTAAAGGTGCTTTAGAAAAAAAAAATACCACGTAAAATCAGAGCAACATGATTAGATAGAGTCCTGGTTATGCCTGAGGTACTCAGTGAGAAGTATTGTAGAATGGATGGAAAACAATCATCATCAGAACTACATACATTAAAAAACATTAATTTTGCTTTATGTCAATTAAACCTCAATAAAACTGGCAGGCAGACAGACAGACAGATAGATAAGCAAACCAGCGCAACTGAAAGACAAGAAGGATAAAATTTGAATCCTGTATAACAAAAGCATATGTCAAGGGGATGAGTAGAGTTAGCACATTTAACAGACTTTGTTTTGTTTGGAAGAATGACAAAGATATTAAGTTTAGACCCCATTAAGCTAAATATATATTTAAAGTTCCAGTATAACTACCAAAAGAATAAAAATACAAGGTGGCTATCCCATATTAGGAGAATAAAAAAATGAAAGGACAATAGAATAGTATATAAACTCTCCAAAACAAAGGCCATGTTTTACTCTTTTTATTCTAAGTTACTAAGTTTAGCACTAGCACATAGCAAGAATTCAAACAATGTTTGTTCAATGAATGAACAGTAGCAGGGGAGTCCAACAAGAGTCTACTCATAAGTCATATCTACCACTGGTATGTAGATATTTCTGAATCTGTCTAACAAACTACTTGGATAGGTAATCACTATGGGACTTCTTGTGAGAAAACTCATTCTGTGAGAGAGAAAGAATCAGGCAGACAACCTGGACCTTGATCAAAAAGAAAAAAAGAAAATTAATGATGAAATGGATTGGTAGTCTAAGAACAACATGGTATTTGTTACTCAATTTTGTCTTCAATGGACCCAAATCTAAGGCCTTACTGTATGAGTAGGAGAAACTAAAGACATAGTTATTTTAGCAGAAATGTATTTCCTAGTTAAATTTCATTAATATTACCTCCAATCTAATGTTACAGCTCTGATGCACACCAAGAATGACTTCTAAGTCTAGCCCTGCCACTTAATAGCCACATGATCTGGAATATGTTATTTATTCTCTTTGACCCTTGCATTTTTCACTAATAAAATAGGTACAACAATAGTAACTACACAGAGACTTGTGGTGATTAAATGAGGTAATATATGTAAAGCAGGTAGCATAGGATCTAGCTCACAAAAAACAATAGTTTTCATATAGGTTACTCCAAAACATACTACTTCTTGGAGATTTTATACTGATTTTTCCTTTCATATAGCATAGATTAGTCTAAATTGTTAGAATATAGTCAAGAATTATATTAAAGGCATACTTTTTATTTTTTACTTACCGAACTATATCATACTGTCCAGGACCAGGCCCTGACTTTATAGGTAACTCTAGTCTTCCCAAAGAGTTGCCAAAATGTATTCCCTTGTATTTCAAAGTTGCATTAGAAAAATCCTATAGAAAAAAAAAAGTGAAGATGAGAGATAACTTAAATAAGCTATGAAACTGTTTAATTATATTTAAGTCTAAATCTAAAGCAAGGATAACCTTAGGTAAGGAGTTCCACTAGTAAATGCTAGTCTTCCTTGAAAGATCTCAAGGTAAGTTATTATTGCTATGCCCCATTTCACTCCTATGTCTGCCAGAATTCCTAGAGAAGTACCTCTAGTTTTAGCATTTCCTCTCCCGGCAGTCCACTTAGCAATCTAAAACCTTAAGGGCAAAGAAAATGAGCTACTCAACATTTTTTTAAAAAGAGGGGGACAAATTTTATGATTTAGGGAATGGGAAAGCCTACTAAAGATGACTTAAATTAAACAGAAATTATATTAATTTCAAGAAGTTAAATTAAATTTCAAACATCATCAACAGATATTAGATAACTTCTAATTACCTGATATTTAAAACTATAACATTTCAAAGAGTAACAAATATATGACAATAAATTAAATACTACCATTTCATTTTATTACTAATGTTGAGGTCAAGATCAGTCTTTTAATGCCAAAGAAATTACTCATGACATGAGAAATCAATCATCTTTCCTTTACATCCACTATATAGATATCAAAATTAAGCATGATCCATTAAAAAGTTCACTTTAGAGAAGTTAGAGCACCTGGTTTTATTAAAAACCCATAAAATACATTAATATAATTTAGTAAAATAAATTAGTATAAGAACAGTAGCTTCCCTTACAAAAGTTCTCTTCTGTTGACCCAACTACATTCTAAATTGAGCAATCATTTAAGAATGTTTTAAAATAAATTCATCTTTTAACTGATGGTAAAAGGTAAACTCTGGTCTATTTAATTCATTTTTAATTCATATTTGTAAAAATACACTTTTAAAATAAGTTTTAAAATAAGTTTGAATTATTAAAACAATTAATATGATACTGAATAAAATCCCCATAACATAAATTTATAGTTTAACTGCATAAGTGTGTTAGTTGTTCTAAGTAACCATTACTATTCAAGAACAGTGGAACCAACCTCTCTCTATTACTATTATAAACTATAATAAAGCAAATAGCAATATTTGTCATAAAAAGTATAATTCCAGTTTAAAATGGTTAATTAAACCTGTATCTGCCCCACTCCCACCAAAATATAAAAAGTGTATAAAATAGACACAAATAATCAGTGCTAGAAACTAAGACAAAGTGTCATTCACATTCCAAAACTTTGAGGAATTTCTGAAAAACAGAGCACAGCAGAAACTAGAACCAGAAAAACACTTCACTGCATGTAAAAAGAACCTCAGCTGAACCTTATTAATGTCCCCAGAAAGACAAAAATAGGAAATCGGATGGACTCTTGGTAATGAGTAGGGAGCAATCTCGAAACTACTAATACCCTTAAATATTTGCACCAGTGCTTTGACATGAAGTGGTAAAAGAGAATACTAACACCCACTCTCTTCTTGGCATGGGTGACCGGAAATGAATGAAGCACTGCCATTAGCTCCTAATGAGGACAGACTTTCTAATTAGAAATGCACCACTCCAGAAAGCTTTGGGATGCCACAACAAAACACAAAAAGAAGCTAGCACAGCACTAAAATTCCCTACTATGTGAAAATGTGTGTTACTTCCTAGAACTTACCACTAACAACTAACTAGCCCTCGGATGTTATCAAATGCAAACACAATAAAACTAAACTTTCTCTTCCACACCACCTGATCTTAGAGAATTAAACAGAGGCCAACACAATCTGTCAGAACTTAGATGTTTGCATAGAGTGAAGAGAGACCTTTGTTGATTCTTTTTTTCATAGATGCAATCTCATAGAGAAATGGAATTATAATTTCTCTGAAGATTTCTCGTGTTTTGATTTTAGTAAATCTCCTTGCTTGTTCCTTGCTTTGGATGGTGGAGAATGTTAGAGCTGAGAGAAACAGGGAGTTACCAGCTATGTCCAAGTAAGATTCAGACATATTTTGGAATGTCTGGTGAACTAATAGAGCAAACTGCCCGACAGTGAATGTGAAAACTAATCCTATGGAAAGCAGCTAACCATGACCCTCGCCCAGTAAAAAAATCTTAGTGTCAGTGCTAAATACTATTTTCTGCTGACTGAATTTGTCTCCTAACAGACAGTCCCCAGTGGATTTCTGCCTGTGTCCTGCAAAGTGCAAACAGGCTATGATAAAAATCTAAAAGACCTGTTTCATTAAAACACTGGTAAAAATCAGCACCAGTTTTAGAGTCCTCTAAAGGAATATAACAAAAGGAAGGAAGAGTATTGTTCTCCGGGCTTCACTCAGCTCAGCATGCAGCGTTAGCTGTGATGAGTACACTGGTGGAAATGCCCAGCAGAGAGCACCATCTGGCAAGAGACTGAGATGACTGGTGGAGGAGCAGCTGTCTCAGTGGAAACAAATTTGTTCAGGAGCCTGGTTGTGACAGCCTCTGGGGGCTTCTAGAAACTCGGAAAAGGGAACTTTGCAGAAGGTGGTGGTGCTCTACCACAATAAGAGGAGACAAAATACATATTTGTGTTATTAACATAACTGTGACTCTCTTTATACCCACAATTTAATGAAGCCTGCGAAAACTTGTTAGATAAATAAAAAGTATTAATCCTTATTTCCACTAGGAATATGTCCAGCACTGTAAGTGGTCTCAATATGCTTATATTAATTGATATGCAGATCTTTTCTAATGAATTGCACCACAAAGAGCAGAGGGGTATTTTCCTCTCTTCACTATGGACGTTTAGGTTTAACACACTATGAAACTACAATACTATCAAACACTATATCAAAGTAAGATATTAGTAGCAGTAGTGGTAGTAGTATTAATACTATTATAAGGAGATTGTCTGTCTAGTGGATACAGGATTCCCAAACCCAGACCTCTGTCAGTCCTAGAACAGAGCTATGAATAAAAATTAAAAGAGCTATCCTACCAGGCTCTATCACACATAGAGCATACACTACTTTGGCACTCTTGAGTTCAACACAAAAGGAAATAAGGCAATAGGCTCATCCAAAGGCTTTGGGTCTGGAGTGCAGAGAGAAATGCTATAATACCTAGCAGAGTAGCGTAGAAAAATGGCACAGTCTGACATGTCCAGCAGAGCAGCAGATGGTAGTAGAAGAGTACTGGAAGAAACCATGGCACCCACTAGAGTAGCTGAAAAGCCTCCTGTTCCTTTGGGTCAGTGGCAACTCCAAAGACGGCTGCACCCTGTAGAGCCTCAGGAAAAGAAAGAACAATACTTTCTCTTGCTAAACTAAGTGTTCTAGACTACCTTTCAAATGGAATTACCTAATATAGCCGTGGATTTTAAAGTACACATACAGTTTTGATGGAAGAAAGAACAAAATTTCTCATTTGTGTTGTACTTTATTTTACTTAGAAATGAAGCAGAATTTTATAATCGTGCAGATTTTAAGTATAATCACTAGTGAAGTACACAGATGTAGAACTCTGTTCTAATATAGCCATGTTAGATATTTTATATATTTCAGGCAGAAGCATATCTAATATATTGACTTACTATTATAGCCTATAGGTTTGTAAAAAAAGAAAATCAATATTTAAAACAGAGCATTTTTATAAGTCATCTTTTACATCATTCTTTTATAGCCAAAAAAATACATGTTAAGGTTTTATATTAATTCTTTTAACACAGCATTTCAGGACCGTGAACAGAATTATGTCCAGGAAGCTCTCTTTGGGTTAATTTACATTATTGCAATTTTGCTATTTAATTTACATTATTTAACAATTCTTAAGGTAACCCAGTAGAAGGAAAGATTATGCATATACATACACACACACCATTCAAGACATTAGCAAAATCTTTTTCCTGTGTACACACTAAAATTTGTTTTATTTAAGTCATGAGAATTGAAAAGCACTTAACTCGCTAACCTCTGCAGTACTCAGGTAAATGTTCCATCTGAAATTTAAAAGTCTTTAAAAAATACAGACAGAAAATGAATAAATTGATGCACTCTTAGCTCTAAATCACACTCTTTATGTCAAGAAGTGTTGACAATATCAACTTCAAGGTCATTGTCAACTTGGAAAATCATTAGCAAATAAAATATGACTTAATTGAAGCAAACTCAGCATGGATCTGCATTATTTTAAGTGAATGTTGGAATATACCTTGAAGAAGAATTACTAACTGTCACTCCCAGTGACAATAAAATGAATGAAGAAACAACTATGCAACTTTTCCCCCAAGTCTTTTCCATAATTAAATATGAAAGTAGAATTTATGAAGAATTAAAAGTCGCAAAGTGCATCAATTTAAACACTAATGGACTGCTTTCCAGTGTGGCAGCACACAGGTAATTCTCAGCATGTTATCATTAGCAAACATGTCAGTGTCATAATTCCAACTGCAAACTTTGCTCTGAAAAGTAAATGTATAATGATACTGCTAAAGCACTAGGGCTCTTCTAAAAAGAGAGAGACAAGCTAGATTCTACAAATCAAAATGTTATACAAAATAACTTATAAATATAATTTCTTTTTACAGATTAAGTACAGCTAAAACTTATTATTTGTTGGTTAGAGTCTTATACAACTCTTAATTTCAGAGTTGCTTCTATATTTAAGCTATATAACTTCAGCAGATGTTATTCACCAGTTCAGGGAAGAACCACAATAATTATCCATGTATTAGATTATTTTCTTAATTTTCTATTAATATTCACATCTGGAATCTGAGCACACATATAGTATTATCTCAAAAAGCATCTAGAGAAAACAGAATTATCAGAGGTTTGCATGAGGTATGAATTAACATTACTACAGTATCAACTTCACAGTAGTCAGTGAGGAAACTGTTTTTTGCTGTAGGGAAAACAAGAAAATAAGCTTTTGGCTACTGAGCTTTACTTAGTTCTCTCAAATTCAAAAAGGAGATTTCAAAAAATATCACAGTTCAATTCAAATTGAACTTTGTGGGATCTTCTTGAATATTAACAACTATGTTTTTAATTTACATATAAATCTATGTTTTTAAATGTTTTTTTAAATTAGATGTAGATTTTTATTCCAATAAATACAAGTTGGATTGACTCAATAATTACTGAATTAAGTCATCAAATAAATTAACCTATTAAAATTATGGAATAAATTTTCTTCTTGTTTCTATCTTCTATGTATAATAGTTTACCCAAAAAGAAATCAAATTTTATATGTCAAAGTAATGCTTATTCACATGTGAAAAGGTTTTGTACATCTAGGGAAGATTGGAGGAATTATTCTGGCTTTCTAATAGGTGACATATTATTCCAAAATTAAGAAATGGTATATATCAAAATATAATTTTAAAGCAAGAATACCATTTTGATATAAGTTAACAGTAATGAGAGAATTATTTAAGCCATATCTTTTCATTCTTTGCATGTATCATAATTTTTGTTCAATATTAGACCTTTAAAATGATATAATGTGGCAACTCTGGAAATAAGACTCTCCCCCACCCCAAGAGCGTTTTTTGTTTGTTTGTTTGTTTGTTTATTTAGTGATTTTTCCTACACTAATGCATTAAATTCTGTATTCTTTGTCACGTGTGTCCACTGAAGTCTCAGGCTGGTTAGCTGAATAGTCAGGTAATGGTTGGATAGAGGTTTCCTTAAATGCCTGAACCAATAAATCTCCAACCTTCGCAGAGGAGCTCTGTGCATGTGTTGAGGCACACCTTCCACACACAAATAGGTAGTTTAAAGTCTGCCTTAGCCTTCACTTCCTGCTTGTGTGGAGCCTCAAAGTCACCTAGAAATAAGAGCTTTGTACCTTCTTAAGTCTGTTTTCCACAGTGATGGGTTAGCAATTCTGCAACTGCTCTCAGTGTTTTATAAGATTAAGCAAATAAGTAAACATGTTGAGGATAATGAGAACCAGGTTTTTCACTGTGGGAGAAGAGAGTTCAAATATGGAAAAGGAAAAGCTAGAATAAACCTGTACTGTTCAATTGAAATTGGAGGTATTAGTATAAACTCAAAGTGTTTAATAGACAGACAGAGAAGAAACAAATATAGATTTCTAACTCTGTCCATTGAGATGGCCTAGAACCAGTGACACCCAGGTAGCAATGCATGTACCTAGTACACTGATCTTTTTTTTTTTTACTTAAAATTTATTGGATTGACAATGGTCAACAAAAGTACATAGGTTTCAAGTATACAATTCTATAATACATCATTTATATATTGCATTATGTGTTCACCACCCAGAGTCAGTTCTCCTTCTATCACCATATATTTGACTCCCTTTACCCTCTTCTACCATCCTCCTCCCTGCTTTCCCTCTAGTAACCAAAGACCTAAACATAAGGCCTGAAACAATAAACCACATAGAAGAAAGTATAGGTACTAAACTTATGGACATTGGGTTCAAAGAAGATTTTATGAATTTGACCTCAATGGCAAGGGAAGTAAAAGCTAAAATAAATGAATGGGACTATATCAAACTAAAAAGCTTCTGCACAGCAAAAGAAACCATCAACAAAACAAAGAGACAGCCAATTGCATGGGAGAAGATATTTGCAAACACTGCCTCCAATAAGGAGTTAATATCCAAAATATATAAGGAACTCATACAACTCAGTGACAGAAGTCAAACAATCCAATTAAAAAATGGGCAAATTGCTTAATAAAAATAATAATATATACCAGATAAGAAAAAACTATAGGAGTTCATCATCACCAAACCAGTATTACAAGAATGGTAAAGGGATTTCTTTAAGAAGGGGAAAAAGAACATAAATATAGACAATAAAATCACAATAACTAGGTACCTATCAATAATCACTTTAAATTTAAATGGATTAAATACTCCAATCAAAAGACATAGTGTAGCTGAATGGATAAGAAAACAAGACATGCAATCTACAAGAGACCCACTTCAGATAGAAAGACACACACAAACTGAAAGTAAAGGGATAGAAGAAGATATTTCATGCAAATAGAAATGAAAAAAATAGCTGGGGCAACAATACTTGTATCAGACAAAACAGACCTTACAACAAAGGTCATAATAAGACACAAAAAAGGACATTTCATAATGATAAAGGGATCAATCCAACAAGAGGATATAACTCTTATAAACATTTATGCACCCAACAAAGAAGCACCTAAATATATAAAACAAATACTGATGGACATAAAGGAAGAACTTGACGGTAATACAGTCATAGTAGGGGACTTTAACACCCCACTGACACCAATGGACAGATCTTCCAGACAGAAAATCAACAAGGAAATAGCAGCCTTAAATGACACATTAGGCCAGATGGAATTAATTGATATTTTTAGAGCATTTCACCCCAAAGCACCAGAATATGTTTTCTTTCAAATGCACATGGAACATTTTCCAAAATGACCACATTAGTCAACAAACGAGTCTCAATAAATTTCAGAAGACTGAAATCATATCAAATGCCTTCTCCAAACACAATGGTATGAAACTAGAGATCAATTACAAAACAAAAAAAAAAAAAAAACTGAAACTGAAAAACACACAAACACATAGAGGCTAAATAACATGCTACTAAACAATGGATGGATTAACAATGAGGTCAAGGAAGAAATCAAAAGATACCTTGAGACACACAAAAACGAAAACACTATAATCTATGAGAAACAGAGAAAGCAGTCCTAAGAGGGAAATTCATAGCAATGCAGGCCTACCTAAGGAAACAAGAAAAATCTCAAATAAATAACCTAACCTTACCCTTAAAGGGACTAGAAAAAGAACAGCAAACAAAGACCAAAGTGAGTAGAAAAAAATAATAAAGATCAGATCAGAAATAAATGAAATAATAGAGTTTTAAAAAAATACAAAATATCAATGAAACCAAAACCTTGTTCTTTGAAAAGATAAACAAAATTGATAAACCTTTAATCCATTTCATCAAGAAACATAGAGAGAAGACCCAAATAAATAAAATCAGAAATGAAAGAGGAGATGTGGCAACTGACACCACTGAAATACAAAGGATTATAGGAAAGTACTATGAACAATTATATCAACAAATTGGACAATCTGAAGGAAATGATAAATTCCTAGAAACATACAATTTTCCAAGACTAAATCAAGAGGAAACAGAAATTCTGAACAAACTGATTACAACTAATGAAACCGAATCAGTAAACAAAAAACTGTGCTGGCATGGACGTGGAGGAAAGGGAATCCTCATGCACTGTTTACGGGATTGCAATGTGGTAGTCACTATGGAAAACAATATGGAGGTTCCTCAAAAAATTAAAAATAGAACTACCTTATGACCCAGTAATTCCACTTCTATGTATTTATCTGAAAAAATCCAAAACACTAATTCAAAAAGATGTATGCATTTCTATATTCATTGCAGCACTATTTACAACAGCCAAGATATGGAAGCAGCCTACGCATCCACAATAGACGATTGGATAAAGAAGATGTGGTACATATATATTATACAATACACTATCACTAGGCCATAAAAGAGATTGAAATATTACCATTTGCAACTACATGGGTGGACCTATAAGATATTATACGAAGTGAAATAAGTCAGACTGAGAAAGACAATTACCATACGATTTCACTTATATGTGGAATCTAGAGAACAAAATAAACAAACAAAACAGAAACAACTCATAAATACAGAGAGCAAACTGATGGTTGCCAGATAGGACGTAGGATCGGAGGCTGGATGAAAAAGTTGAAGGGATTAAGAAATACAAATTGGTAGTTACAAAATAGTCATGGGGTGTAAAGTACAGCATAAGGAATATAGTCAGTAATATTGTAATAATTATGTATGGTGCCAGGTGGTTACTAGACAAATCAGGGAGATCTCTTCATAAATTATATAAATGCCTAACCACTATGCTATGAACTACTACACCTGAAACTAATACTGAATGTCATAATAATAATAATGTAAATGTATAGGGAGAAAAAAAGATAAAGCAAATGTGATAAAGTGTTAACTGCAGGATCTGAATGAATGGTATCTAAGAATTCTTTGTATTATTCTTATAACTTTTCTGAAATAGTCTGAAACTATTTCAAAATTTAAAAATTATTTTTAAGAAAGAAACTTACTAACTAGAAGCAATGGATGAATTAGATTTAATATATTTATATGGTTAAATCTAGAAAATACAACAAATGAAACAGTAAGCAATCTACATACCAGACGACACCATTTACTCATATTTTTTAAATCATACAACAATATATATATTGTTATTCATGTATATAATAAAGATTAAAGTTTACTTTGGCAAAAGGAGAAGAATGAAGGGAGGAAATTGAGTACAGTAATAATTAATAATATATTTATTTTAAAACATAGCTAATTCAAGATTGACAAAAGTTTATTTGTGTTATATGTAATGGAGGGTACATGGGTATGTTATTATGTTTGTACTATTAAATGTGTAACTATGAGTATATAAATTACAGTAAAAATATTTTAAGAAAAGAAACTTCACAATTCAATAGATCTAAGATCCAAAAATGCTTCGGTATACCTACTGCCTCAAATCAAAGGGTTTTGGAAAGTGCTTAAGCCAAAGCCCAAAAATGGAGACATGTACAAACAAAAACACTGTAGAGTATTGAGAATGAAGGTCAAGGCAAATCCTGAGAGCACCTATTCTTATTCTTTGCCTAATGTGTCTCATCAGCCTCTCCTTAAACCTATGCTTACTTTTTGCCATTTTTCTCACTTAGGATTACTTCTTCCAGATCTCATAAAAACATAAAAACAAACAAGTTCAAAGCACTGTGTACTTCAGTCTTGTAATTAAGTAAAACCAGATATATTATCTATCTATGTTTATTGTCTGTATTCATGGATAACTCATGTATTTCAACTAGCTGAATAAAATCTTGGTTCAGCTCTGGCCAGGTTTAAAATTTAAAGCCTGGATGAGATGGATTTGATGGATTGTGTTTGATATTTTAATAAGAGAGAAGCTCCTTATGTTTTTTATAATCATTTGTGAAATAAATAATACACTATCAGACCCAAATTCTTTTATAAATAAAATGTTCTCTTTCACTTTCCAATTCAGGAAAAGAATATCTGTGTACTGAGTATGATTACACAGTAAAGCAGAGACTTCTACTAAGTTAAACCTGTTTCCTCTTTTTCCTAGACAGAGTTGGACTATATTTCCCAGCCTCTTTGCACTTGTGTATCCATGTGACAACATTAACTCCCAGGCTTGGCCTACAAAAATCCCCCACTAGCAGTCCTCCATCCTCTTTCCCCTTCTGCCAGCTGGAAGCAGATGACACCCCAGTCCTGGGGGATGACAGTAACACAAATAGAGTGAGCTTGAATCTCTACATGGAGAAAAAGTCTCTTAACAAGGAATGTCCAAATGAATGAGGAAAAACTAATTTCTGTTGCATTAAGCCACTAAGATTTGGGGGTCTATTTGTTACTGCAGTTAGTGTTCCATTAACTAAACACACATAATCATAAGCAACCTTTCAATTGCCAATATAAAATGAAGTCTACTTACAAATTGAGGTTTATAGTATGCTGGACCGAGTGTGCTGTCACTAGCAGGTGGAAAACATTTCATAATACTGTCATCCTCATTAATATGATAACCACATGACCGTCCACAAGAAGGAATTGAAGGAACATCAACACTTCTGGAAGCTGAAGGTGTCCTTGAAATTTTCTGTAAGAAAACACATTATTTATTCAAAGGCAAGAGGAGAAAAAATAAAGAATCAAATATTAAAATTTACTAAAAAGCAACTATTAAATATTGACTTAATGAGTTTCATAACATAAGCCAAAAATGTTTGTTCTATAAAAGTAATTTAAGGGAATAATTTAAGAATTCAAGTCTTACCTTATCATATAACCAAGATAATATACACCAGTACTATTATAGCTACCTTATGAGCCAATATAAATAACTAAGCCAAGTGAGAGAGATTCCAAGTGAGGAATCTCTCTCACTTGGCTTAGTTATTTATATTGCTTAGTAAAACTAGTATCACTGATTCTGAAAACAGGCATTCATTCCTATAATCACATCAAAAATCAACAGTCCAAACTAGTTACTTGTGCTATACCATCATAGTATCTGCCAGGCAAAAACAAACTTTACATTTCCTGTAATATTTCCTGGCTTCATTTCTTCCCAGCTCCTGACCTATTTCCATATTACTGTTGCCCTTTATAAATATCCTAATTATGCACACTATGTGGCGAGGAAAATGTCTGTGATATAATGCTGAATGGAAATAAAAAAAATAAAACATAAAATTGAATTTAGGGCTATGGCTATGTAAGTTATGTGAATGTATATATAAGTATATAAAGTCATATACATATGTGATTTAATACTGAAAGAAGCTAAGCAAAAATTAATTCAATATCAGTGTTAGAGTCAGGAGTTTAGGGAAATTTTTTCAAAATTTCCTTTAGTGAAAAATATTTTATAATTTAAATAAAAACAGGAAGGAGTACCATATATAAGAAATACTAGAATAAAATATATCAAATAAAATACAAACAAATAAATTAGTTATCTGGAAAATTCTTTATTAAAAATACATTGATCCTCTACAGTTTCTAAATAAATAGATAGATAAATGCTATAGTTGAGTTCACACATGCCCAATTAATAGCATAATATTATGCTATTAGCATATTATCATTAGCTGAAAATGTTTCTATCATTAGAGACAATTATTAAGTACTGTCCCTAATACTTATTGAGACTGATTACCAAATTAAAACAGGAAAGTATCGAATGGCTTCCCCTCCACTCACTACTTTCAAAAATTATTTGCATGATGTCAAGACTTTCCAAAATGTACCCCTATCTTCTTCTCCAGCTTCTATGTCTACTACTCTCCCTTAGATCCTATACTCCAAGTATTCCAAAGAACTTTGTTCTTCTCTGAACATACCACACCATTAAATACTACAACATCGTTATTCTTGTGGTTTCTCTGCCAGAGTGTTTTGTTCTGTGTTTTTCCATTTTTTCTAACTACTTAGTGAATCCTTCTTCAAGAGCCAGCTCAACTGTGCTATCTCTAACCCCTTCTAAAACTCTCTTGTTTGGGCTACTAGTGACCACTTTATTATGATGTATGTTTATTAAGATATCATTTCATCAACTTTTTGGTATTGAATTTCATTCATTACTTTCCCATTAAAATTATAGATCCCAGGGAGCAGTGATTTGTCCTCTACATATTATCAGTGCCTAGCATTGTCTGGTACACAGTCACTCAAAAAAATGTCCGATAAACCCTTGCATTAGTAAATAAATATTTACTTTGTCCCTACATATGAAATAGCTATTAAATACACTTATAAAACTTAACCTCACTGTCATTGCACTGACATTATTCAACTGAGTACTGAACCCTAAATTATGTCATCCTAAACACAAAACTAATCCAAATTTAATTAATATGAGCTATGTGAAGGAGTTATGGCAAGAGAAGACAAAACCACTCAAAATAAAGCATGACCAAAATCTGCTAGATTATATTATTTATTTCAAAAGAGTAGGCCTTTGGTGCAAAAATTATTCATTTATATAACACCAGTATAACTTTCCAAACAAATTACCTGCTAGTTCCCTATACAAGTTCTTCTTTCCAGTCAAAATAATCTCCTCATTGTCCTCTGTGAGATCCCACTTCTCTATCTTCACTCGTGTAGCTCTCTATGCCCAAAATGCATATACTTCAAAGCCAACTTCCGCTATAAATCCTCTACAAATTATACTTCCCCATAACACAGTAATGCTCCTTTAAATTCCTATGGCATTTAATTACACAGTCATTCATTTAGCACCTATTTCATTTTGCAACTGTCACATATCATCTCGGTAGCTATCTATGTATTTTTCCCATCTAAAATTCAAGCTCTTTTTATTTCAGGAATCATGTTTTAAATTTCACTGTTTTATTAATAGTGCTTAAACAGAGTTTCCTGTCTATCTATATACATATACAGGTAAACCATGTAGGTGGTTTGTAAAATCTCCCTTACTTTCTGTTCACCATGGACATTGGAAGTGACTATAGATTTATCAAAAGCAAAAAATAAGTCAGATGGTAATACACTTAAAAGCTAAAGTTTATAAAAATGAATATTCAATTTATTATAAAATAACTACAATATGGACACTAACAAACCTACGAATTTTTATATTAAGGCTTTTTAAATGTACTTAACATCAT
Organism: Rhinolophus ferrumequinum; assembly: GCF_004115265.2. Classification (NCBI taxonomy): domain Eukaryota; kingdom Metazoa; phylum Chordata; class Mammalia; order Chiroptera; family Rhinolophidae; genus Rhinolophus; species Rhinolophus ferrumequinum. The sequence continues at coordinate 50,043,130 of NC_046288.1, forward strand.
ATAAAACATTGAGCCTTTTCTCTTATTTTATTTTAACTAAAAGAAGTGTCATTAGAAGAATACTTTAAAATTGTAACATACTGATTGAACATGCGCTTTAGCCTTTAGTACTTTTCTCTTCGTGATACCTAATGTTCCAGTACAAGACTGATCATAGCTTCCTGGTCCTGGACTATTGGAAATAAACTTCGTGAAACGTTTCTCCCGGTTTTGGAGACTCTGGCCTCCTTTTATAGTATACTAAATTGGAGAGAAAAAAAAATACAAAATAATTAAAAGTACTTAATAATACCTATTTAATAAACATTATATATTAATATGAACAAAAAGTTTTAAAACCCAGCCTGAGAAAGTTAAGGCTCTTGATTGAAGATATAGCTTTAGTAAAAGAGGGTAAGAGAAAATGACGATAGCTGTCAATTTTAACTCCAAACTCAAACTAAAATTGAGTGTACTTAGAACACTGTAAGGGAATGCAAAACAGTTTTAAAACAGGAATCAGTGGCATAGGAATCTCCAAGGCTGTGGAACAAGAACAAAGAGTGCATGTTTACAGGCCCCTGGGGAATTTATACCTCTGAGATGAGCTAAAAATGCTGATACTCATATTGCAAAGAAAAAAAGCCAAACTTCTAAGCTTGGTTAGGATTAATTATTTTCATGAATAACATTCTGGTCATTTCTAGGGATGTAGGCCTATTGGCAACAGCTGGTTTTATGCTCAGATTAGTTTTGAACATTGTTTATTGCAGAAGAGGCACTGGAAAAAATCTTCCATGGCTCTCCTCCATGCCACATATCTGGATTCTCCAGAATCAGAAAATTATCAACTGGCTAGTAGCCAGTTAATTCAGATAAAAATCCATCATACTAGTTTCTATAAACAGTCATAGTGCAATCATTCTAAAGATGATACATAATAACAGTGGTTGGCATTTGATTGATCAGATAAGATTTTTTTGTCATTATTTACCAATAGACCTTTCACATGGTGTGCACCTGTCAGTTGTTCACAATCACTATTAACTGAGCCTGTCTCTAATATGCATCTTATTCGGCTTCATTCAGCTTTTAAGACATACACAAAAGAGGTTTTCTTTTTAAAAATGAGTGAAATTACATTCATAGATAGCCAATTCACTACTTGATTACTATTTAAATAAGATCAGAATTCCTGTGTTTAAAGAGATTGCATCTATAATAATAGACTTTAATGATTTTGCAAAAACAATTAACATTACAAGTTATGTAAATAGTTCAATCGTGAAAAAAAAAAGGCTTCCTCAATTTTTCAGTCTTTGAAAAGCCATTACTGTGGTCTCTATGATCTTACAATTCAAATTACAATTTGAATTTATATTAAATACTTTAACAGAAGATAATAAAATTAATCTAATGTAGGTGATTTTTTTAAAACTGTGGAACTAACCAGAAGTTTTTTTCAGATTTTCATTTCATAATTACCAATTATTCTCATTTTATAAGCGGTTACAAAAGGAACTGCATATGTATCAGATAAGTGACCCAAAATAATATTAACAAGTAATTATACACTTTATATGAAAACCAATGAGAAAATGGTCTAACTACCTCTTGAGTATTGTGCTTTTGTCTATATACTATAGTTATTTGATGAATTATTATATTGTCAGCAACCCCTCCAACACTACAGGGTCAGAGTCTCACCTGAAGCATGAGACCAGATACTGTATCACATATGATATCCTATCATTCAGCTCTAAGGAGGGGTATCTCTTGGATCAAAAATCAAACCTAATTTGGACACCTTTTCCTAGGCCTAGGTAATAAAAAATATGAAAGAAACTACTTGTCTACACCCAGAAAAGAGATTCCCAGGTAATAAAAATTATGAAAGAAAACAGGATCAGAAAACATAACTAAAATTTGTACTGACCCTTTGCAGCAGGAATCATCCTAGGAAACAGGAGAACAGAACAAATTCTGATTTAATAACCTAATTATATAACTATCAAAGGATCAGAAGCCTGCACTTTGTAAACTTGATTCTTTTGTTTCTTTTATTTTTTTAATTCCTTTATGATGCTTTCTACTAAGCAAACTTCCTTTCGAAAAAAGTTAATATGTTTCAGATATGCTAAAAGAAACAAAGAAAAAGTGAATTTGCCCTAACTGGGCAAGAGTGGCAAAAGCAAAAAGTATACCCCAATCCCACCACTGACTTTGGAATGGTGGTGGCAACCATAATCAAAGTGAAGTAACCGTAAGAGGTACAGAGAAATAGAGAAGACCAAATTGGGGTACACAGTTTCAACTCCTAAATGTTCTGCTTTATAAAGTTTCAACTATTTTGTATTTTACCATGTCGGAAGGCTCTTGCAACTACAACCCACATTTAGGTTTTTTGGAATTTTGTTTGAAGTTTCTAAATAATATTTACTAAGTCTTTGCTGATAGAAAGCAACATTTCAACCTATGCTTCCAAAAATAAATACATACATACATACATACATACATACTTGCATTAATTTCCAGTGTTATCCCTTTAATTATTATCCATATTAATTATTTACAGAATATGTAAACTATGTAACATTATAAACATGTTTCCTAATTCATCTATTGAAAATGAAATGGACTGTATTTTTTAAACAGTGTAATAAATTCACTGGAAAGGGTAGAAGATGATATTCATAGTTATGAAGATATTAGAGTTACATCCACTATTCTGAACATGAATGGACCATTGAAGATATTCTGATAACAGATTCCTGAGACTGTATAGATTAGGAGACACATAGGTTAATAGCAATAGCTCTATCTATAGAGTGTAGTACACAAACCAATGCCTTCACTCTATGTCCATCTCTCTTCTATATACCTTGACCAACCGGACAATTTTCATGAGCCGTAATTCATTTAGTAGTCTTATTCTCCCATTCAAGAGTCTCAAGGACCATGAAGCATGTAATAATATTTTATGTATTACAGAATATGTAGAATAATGAAAAATACCCAATGAGGCAACCAACATTGAACACATTTATTTTCTCTTATTCTAATTACAAAATATAGATTAAAAGGAAAAAGATGATGTGAAGGGAAAATAAAATATGAAAATGGACATGATAGTCTATTAAAGGAAGAAAGCATGACTTTTATTAACTTAGATAATTATAATAACTATTATAAATTTACCTGTGCATCTGAAACATTATAGTATCCTGGACCTGGAACAGCTTTCTCAGTGTTAGAAGCAACTGTAAAAGTACTTTCTCTGGCAGCCAAAGAAAGGAATGGTGCATAGCCACCTATAAAAGTAAAATCATGTCACTGGCAGATAAGATTCCAATGATTTCAAAGGAAAAGCATTCAAAATATATAAAATCAATTTAGTAACCTCAATTGATGAGACTATACTATCAGAACTAATGGCTAGACACAGAAATTGTTGCATTTTTAAAATTCTGATGTAAGAATGGAATGTATATTAAAATATATTAAATATAAGAAGTTATAGAACTGGATTTACTAAACAACAGAAAAAATACCTAAAGAAAATAAAAACAAAATAAAAGTTATTTTTCTTCTAAGCATATTTGGTTAAGATGAAAATGGCAATTATAGTATTTCACTGATAAAATATTTTCATCTTCAGAGAACCACTGTTTTATATTTTGGAATAGCATCTATTATTTGCAGGCAATAGCATATGTAAATTATTTCTATCTAGGCTGTCTCAACTCACTCAATGAAGGCAGGGAAAGAAGAGAAACAAAGAACAAACAAGATAAATAGAAAACAAATAGCAAGAGAGTATATGTAAACACAATATTGATAATTAAATTAAATGGAAAAGTTCTAAACACCCCAATTAAAAGGCAGAGATTGTCAGATTGGATAAAAAAGCAAGACCCAAATTTATGCTCTCTACAGGAAACCCTCTTAAAACAAAAGACACAGAGGTTAAAATAAAAGGATGACAAAGATATACCATACATCCATGAATCAAAGAAAGCTGTTGTGACCATATAAAAAAATCATACAAAGTAGATTTTAGAACAAGGAATACCAGAGATAAGAGAGACATTTCATTACTATAAAGGGGTCATTTCATCAAGAGGATTTAATAATCCACAAAGAAAAGCAAGGAAATAACTGGCATAAAAATCAAAATAGTGCTTACCTATAAGGGAAATGGATAGGGTTATGACTGAAAAGGAAAATTTGGCAATGTTATATTTCTTGACTCGAGTACTTACTTCTTAAGTCATAAATTTATATTTTATGTAATTTTATGTGTATTTCATGTCACAATTAAAGATATATATACATCTATATATTTTTTTTTAATTTAGGTTCATAGTGACACTGAGGTAGTATGTAATACGAGAATGAATAAAGCTAAGCTCAGGCTAGTTTTGAGGCTGCTGTTATCAGAACATAGCAGAGATTCTAACTGAATCTACCCACCTAAACAAATGGAAAATTAATTGCAAAATACTGAAATTTATTTTTTGAAAAAAAACTACATAATAGCCACATGTATTCGGAAAGCTGGTACTCATAAAATCTTCATTGAAGTTTTCCAAAATTAATTATATGGAATCTTTCATCAATAGGCTAAAAATTTATATGAGATATTGAGCTCAAGTAAAACCATAAGAAAAGTAAGGATTTATAGTGATAAGCTCCATGAGAGAAGAAAATTTTCTGTTTTATTCATGGCTGTATACCCAATATTTACACTTAGGGTGACACCCTGTCCTAATCACCCAGGAAACAAGACTTTTAGTGCTAAAACCAGGACATTCCCAGATAAACCAAGATGGTTGGTAACCCTATCATACTGCCATGGCTATTAAATAATAAATATAGAATTAATAGACAATATTCTAAAATACACCTTGTCGTGCAAGACAGCATGCGGGGTCTCTGGTCCCGCTTCCCACATAAGAACGCAGGATATGGTGAGGCCAAAAAGGAACACCCATGGAGCCATAGGTAGGGGAGTCACACCACTATATTCTCGCTGGCGGCTGGGTTGGAGACAAAGGAAACAGGAGCCACACAATTCTCAACCCTCACTGCGCCGCTTGCAGGCTCAGCCACCATCTTCTTGCTAGCCCCCATTTTCTGCTAGCGTAGCCATGGCAGTTATATTCGTGGCCAATGGCTCACTGGTTATAGCTGATGGCTAACTAGCCACAGCTGATGGCCATTTGATCCCAGTCGATGGCCATTTACTACCTGAGCCAGCACCTTTCTATGTGAGGCCGAGAGCCTGGAAACTGCTTTCTGGGGCTCTGTCCCCACACACCTTTAGTCATTCATTCACTAATATCGAATGCTTTATTATGTGTCAGACAGAGGCAGTGAGGGTACAATAATGAATAAGCTAAAACCCTGGCCTTGAATAGTGGGGAAGCCAGACAAATACACAAATAATTACACTATAAACAGTGCTAATAATTAGTAAGATAAAAAAATATATCTTTTTTTTTTTCTGGGGAATTAGGATTGAAGGAGTGTAAAACAAAAAGCTTTATTTGGGATTTATGGATATGTTGACATGTAGAGTGCCAAATACAAATGATAAACTGTCGGGTAGAAAGAAATTAAGACTACACGAGAGGAAAAAATTTGAGAAGAAAGAAGTAAGTTCAGTTTGGAATATATTGAGCTTGAGGTGCCAACAGCAGTAGATAAATCAAACTGGGATAAAGTAATAAAAGTCAATTCTGAGAAAGAAGGGTGGGCAGCATGTGATTAAAAGATAAGTTTCATAGCCACAAAACAAAGAAAAGAGCATTCTTTGTATAAAAGCAATAACTAGATTTTTAAAACATATGCTCATCTTCAGGAACATCAACATACAGAACAATTATATATATATTATTTAAACTTAAATAAAGATAGACTGCATTCCGAGGTGATCTCCCTAAGTTCTGATTGGCTAATAAGATAAAATCATTATTTTTGGCATAAGTACAAGACCAGAGACAGCTCATGCCTCTGTGGCAGATAAAGCTAACTGCTCTCCAATCAGAGAAGAAATCTGGGAAAGAATATATTTAGGAGCTGGTGTCACTGAGCTTAGATAACTAATATAGAACCAAGATAACTAACGTACAGCTAATGTGGGATATCACTTATTATGAAAATCAAGCTCAAAAATCAATGAAATATTCTTTAGCCCAGTAATGCCACGAGTAGTCACATTATTAAAAGGATTATGTTTTTATCATATTTTACCAGGCTGTTGTCTCTGGAGAAAACTTGCTTTGATGAGATAAGACATACTTGCTGCTCAGATAATTATGAGAATATTAGCAACAGCTCTCACTAATCTGTAATTGGAATATCCATTATCCTTCCCACTCAGGAAACCAAGGCAGCTCAGTTCTGTCCCTTTCAGGCTGCAAATCCTAGGAAAAAAGGAGTCTCCCTGACCCAATGGCCAAAAGCCACGGCAATGAAGTTTGCAAATTAGGTGGAAAGAATTTCCTGAGGAAAATGTGAAGATAATACAATGCAGGATTGACGAAGTATGTCATAGTAAGAGAGGAGTGGTAATTAGGGAAAAGAAAGGCTGGGAATAAAGATTATTTGTTTCTTTCTTTTGAAGATCTAAGAAATTAAGTTCCTCTCCTCTTGTGTAATTCAAGGTAACAACTAAGTTATACAAAGTCCCAACATCTGCTCTTTCTACATCATACTCTATAAAATCTACCTGACCCTTAATTGAAATAACTGTGTGTACCTCTAAATAGTCCAGTGTGTTACTGATTTAAAGAGAGGTAAGGCGGAATATACCTACAAGAGAGATAACAGCTACTTTTAAACTATCTTGCCAGGGAACGCAGTAGGGAAATGACTAGAGACACCTGTACCTTTCATCAGTTATCAGCATGTTATCACAGAGTATTGCTAAAAACAGGGATCTATAGGATGCAGCTGCTCAAAGTTCTCAAGCTTGGAATTTTCTAGTTTCCTTCATACAAGGGAGAGTTCGATAAAACAGTAAAAGAAGGGCCTTGCAATATCCTATTTACTGCTCCCTAAACAGAGTTCACACAAGTCATGTTGTAAAAGTTTTTATTCTGTTATGTGTTGCTCATTAAAATTTTTAAACTTTATTTCCAGAATTACTGTGTTTTTGTTTTATTTAAGTAAGTACTCATCTGTTATGGCATTGAGCTAAAAACAGAATAATTGAGTAAAGATCCTAGTTATTGCCCTCAAGAAACTCATTTTAGTGGGGCAGCCAGATGAGTTAACAGATAATTACAATATAGAATCAAAGTGCTATGAAAGAGTCATTAAGGAATCAAAGAAGAAAGACTTGAGAAAGAACAGTGAGAGAACAACTTCATTTTACCTGAGTTTTGAAGAATAAGTAGGAATTAGTCAGGTGAGGAAGGAACAGAGAGCAAACTGAGCAAAGGCATCAGCAGGTACAAAGGCCTAGAGGTGGTTAAGCATGAACTTACAGAAGATGCAAAGTTGGAATTGCTGGTATATAGATAAAGTCTTGGTGGAGGTGTGACTGCCTGGAAAGATGAGATAAAGCAGGAGACCATGTCAGGAACAGATAATGAAGAATCGTATACACCATGTCAAGGAGTTCAGATGTTAACCTTAGTGTTAAAGGGAAATTTTTAAACAAATGACATCATTATATCTTAGAAAGATCACATTAGCCATAAGATAGAAGTTGGATTGGAGACTGAAATAGAGAGAAACCAGAGCATTTTATTGGTTTATTTCAGAATAGACATAATGAGGACTCAACTAAGACAAGGGCAGTTAAATGAAGAAAGGGAACTAATGTGAGAGATAATGAGAAGATAGAATCAATAGGTCTTAAAGATCAATGGGAGTGGTCAATCAGAGAAGGAGTTGAGAATAATTCCAAAGCTTAAAGTTTATAATTGAGTGATATAATTTCAAAGGAGCCAGTAACAGTGGGGAAAATGATGGGTTCAGACACTTGGAATTTCAGATGCCAGAGGTGGAGAAGTGCAAAAAAGTAATTGATAATGCAGAGGACTTAAGATAAGGAGAAAGCTCACCCTAGAGATATAAATTACCCATATCTTTAAAGACTTTTTTCTGGGAGTCTTCAGAGTCAGAATATGGACAGTAGTTGAAGCTATAGATTTGAATGAGCAAGTACAGAAGCAACAAATAAATAATGGAAAGTACAATATATAAACATTTAATAGATGTTTAGGAAAATTAAAACTTTTAAAGAAAACTATGAAGGGTTGGGTTGGAGAGGGGGGAAAAATGATTCCCTGATTCAGCATTTAACAAATGTTTATTTGGTCCTAACCATATATCAGGCATTGTTCCAAGACAATAGTTGGGAAAAGAACCAGGAAAAAATTATGTTACAAATAAGAGGGGGAGAAATATTTCTAAAAAGAGAGTGCTACAATAAAATAAGGATTGAAAAGTATCATAAGTGGAAGCATTTGGGTGGTCATTGGTAACTAATAAATTATTAGGGAGTTAATGCTTATAACAACTCAGCTGCATTAAATAAGCTCCAAGAGTACTGATATTGATGTCAGATGCTGAAAAGCCATAAAACTGAAGATTAAAATAATAACAAATGACAAATTTGTACTCCACCCATAGAAAACTAAATCAATCTAATACCCAAATCTGATCAGTCGGTCAACAGTAATGGATCCTGGCATTTGTCTAAAAATACAGACATAGCATAGAAATAGGGAAAATGCAAAGGAAAAACTAATTTGGATGATATTAAACTCCACGAAATCATCAGATTAGACCAAGCAGAAAGCAAATTGGAAGTATTTATTCAATTTCCCCTAAGTCAGTAACTGCAAACAAATGAGAACAAATAATTATTTAAAGTATCCATTTCCATTCCATCTCCCAAGAGTATAGCTTTTCTTTACAGAATGTGGGATGAAGGGGCACTTATTATGTTCAAAGAGAACATGGGTTTGGTCACATAGCAGGCATCTATTTGGAAAAATACATGGCACTATCTTCAAATGATGTTGCAAAATAGAAATATAAAAGTTACATTTTAGTAAATAAATGTGTCTCTGGCGAATGGTAGGAAAGGTGTTTGCAGCAGCCAGGATTACAATGAAGAGACAGCAGGCGGTAAGAAGTACACAGGATTTGGAGACTCATAGTCAACAAAGCCAGGAAATCAAAATCTTAGATCTGATCTATAGAACTGAAAGTATGATGTAGACAACCATTGTAGAATCAGAAGTCCAAGTCATATGCTTTCTGGCCTTGTGATACGGGACAAATGATTTTACCAGTTCCTACCTGTAAAATAAGAATTTTCCTTGCCTGCTTCATGTTTTGTTATACATACGAAGTGGTACTATTATGTTTAACCCACAAGCACAAGGAAGCGGTGCAGGATGAAAGTGAGGTGCCTGTCACAGAGGGCTTGCCTTTCATGACATCTTACCTGTTGCCTGCTGCTTCAGGAAAGGTACCTGGTAAGATCCAGGACCCACATGATCCTCAGTACTGCCACCTTCAGCCAATTTGAGCGAGCGGGGAGCCCGATCATACATAACGGCCGGAGGGGCTGGGGCGGGGTGGGGCGGAGCGACTGGAAAGGAATAAAAGCACTGCGGCTAGAGGAGGTGGGCAGCAAAAGGAAGCCGGTGACAGTCTGTGGAGGCGCGGGCAGAACCGGGGGACTGTCTCCCCACCTACTTATGGGTGTCAGGTTTACCCCAGATCGAGTTATAGCCCTGTGGTAAAGGGGAAGAAAGCGCAACCAGAGTTAAGACATCCCAAACATCTGTTCCCCAGCGGAGACCCATGGCGCTCTTCCCAGACAGGACATTAAAGAATAGGCGCCATCACTCTGCTTCCGGCCCTGACTCCGCCCATTTCTCTACGCCACGGAAGTTTCCGGGAGAGAACCAGGAGGGCTCGTCCCCCGCCCAGCCCTTGGAGCATGCGCATCGAGCCCTCGGGGCGTGCGCTCCAAGTCGTGAGCGCTCCTGCTTGCTGCACCTTGCACTCGCTAAACAGCAGGTCCTGGACTCGTCAGAAAAGCTCATTTAAACGAGTTAAAAGAGTTATGGCTAACTTGACTCCAAAAAATGAATTAGGGCGACTGGGAAGAGACTAGCAAAACCTGAAAGAAAAGAAAAGCCTTCGCGCGAAGCAGAGCCTGGGTTGTGCCAGCTCACCCCCTACTCCTACTACAGCTACACTCGTATAGAGTATCCCACAGATAGTCCAAACTGTGTAAGAGGAACTCAGAATGTGCTAGTGACAAGCATCTGGGAACGAAGAAAGGAGAGTAGAAGTTCACCAAAGAAGCGATGCAAGTGCAGGTAACTGAAAGCTGCTTCTGTTGTTAGATGCCAGGCTACAGCAACATTGATTCATCACTGTTTATAAAGCCCAGTGAAGGTCCTGTGAAAGCCTAGACCACCCCACTAAACCAATGAGTCTCCTAACCTTAGGCAAAAGGAACCTGGCTTCCGCATAGGTCTTAAGGAGTCTGTCGGAATCCCTGTCAGAATTGTTTCAGGCTGTTTTTTCAGCAAGAATCCTATCCAGATTCTAATCATCCTTTGAAGGATTTAAACACATCCCGTCTTAACCATACCTTGCCCCAAATGAACAACAGTACTTGAATTTGTCCCTACTACAAATTTTTATAGTATTTGTAGAACTCTAGAACACGATTTGCTACTCAGTTCTCATTACTCAGTGAGTCATTAATTGTGGTTTAATTGTTCCTTTATGTGTTAGAATGCTCTCCATACAAAAGCTGTATATACAGAGGGTGCCCAAAAAAATGTATATACATTTTTAAGAAAGGAAAAATCTGTATTAATATATACTGATAACAAAAAAAATGAATAAAAGTCATGTTTGACTTCTGCAATTACAAGAGGTGCTCGAAGTGGTTACCATCAGCGTCCAGACACTTGTGATTACGGCGAATTACTGCTTGAGCAAAGCTGACCAAAGTGTTAACATCTCTTAAAATGTGTATACATTTTTTATAGAAATGAAAATTAATGGTAATAAATCATTTTGCATGTAGCAAAATCAACTAAAAATACCTTTTCAGCGTTATTAGCTGTCACATAAAATGATAGGCATTCAAGCTAAAATGGTAAAAAAATTATTTTTACATAGTAATTTGAAGCTTAAAGTATATTTTACATTCAGTATTTTATTTAATATAAATTTATGTTTCTCTAAACTGTAGAGACTTTAATATGACTGTAAGATCACCAAATTTCATGAAATGTGTTCAAAAACAATACCATGTTATCAGTAACCATCCTTTTTTTATTTACATTTATTGAACACCTGTTATGTGCTAGCTCTGTGTGAAGTACTCTACATGAATAATCTAAATCACTTCTCACATAACCCATAAGGTAAATTATCTATTACCATAAGGTAAATCTATCTATTTACATGATGAGGTTCAGAGCTATTAAATTTCTGTCCAGTGTCACATAACTAATGAATGATGGAGCTTATTTAAAGCTAATCAGTTTAACTCTAGAACCTGCTTTCATGTGCATTATGAGGGAAGTGCCCCAACTATGTTCTACTCCCACATTCAGCGATTTTTTTTTCAGTTCTTATTTAAGCTTGACTGCATTTTTTTATGCATCTAAAAATTAACTTCTAGAGGTAGTCCTTCAGATGTGGTGGCCCCTTGATGACAGGAAACAAGAATGCTGTACCCTTCTGCTCCACATCTTTATCTTTGGCTTTTATTCCTTAGATCACTCCATGGTCCAAAAAGTATCTGCTGGAGTTCCAGCCATTATAGGCAGCAGGAAGGAGAAATAAAAGTATGCCCCCTTCCCTTTCAAGGAGACTTCCTGGAAGTAATGCACAAAAATATGTTTACATTTCATTGACCCAAACTGTGTCAATAAGCACACCTAGCTTTAAAGGAGGCAGGGAAACACAGCCCATTTTGTGGTACCAGATTCTATTTGTAAAGAGAAGGGAGTCAGTTTAAAGAAAAGCACCCTTTGGTTTCTTCTACAATCACCCCTTTGGAAAACCTTCCCCTCTCTGGTTTCCAAAACTATACCCTACTCTCCAGGGTCTCATTATACTTTCTGACACCTGCTAATTTGGGCAGGTCATGGTGGGTAGTCACACCCTAAGCCCATTACTTCTTTAGGGAAAGGTTTTTATGCAAGCCCTGTCCATTATTCTTGTGCATTTAGGTTAACACACCTTTGAAGTACCAGAAGTAATACCTTCAAAGGTATAACAACCCTCAAGAGAGCACATAATCTTGTTAACTATCCTGTAATTCAATTCCTGACTTCCTTTCTCTCACCTTCATGTAATCTTCTTTAAGTTCTTTCCTCAATTTCAAATGCATAAAAGAAGCTGCCAATTGCCACTCTGGGAAGCATTTGAGATCTTGATTCCTGACAATTGTTGTCAATTTTGGCTAAAATAAACTCATAAAAATTCTCTACAGGTTTGGACGTTTCTTATATTGTCATGTACTTGGCATCGTATGGCCAGATTCCAAAGACGCCCATCCAGGACTACCCTGCACATGTGGTGCTACATACAAGCAAGGGCCCACTGTGCATCACTGGCTGGCTCCCCGCTTCACACTGGGTGAATCTGGGTGAGCTTTCTCTTGGAATTCCAGTCCTCCTTGCTTTAAGTAGCAGGCTATGACTTTATTTGAGCTGTTCTTAGAAAATCCTTGAGGTGGATAAGGGTTGAGATGACCTAGGCAAAAAGGGGGGGAAATGGGTGGCTACTATTTTTTATACTATTTTTTATAATTACAGCTTTTTAACTGGATTACTTACTGAGTCTGAATAAAATCTTTGCTGGTTAAATGAGAGACTGAACTCTCTTTAGCTTTGAAAGAGACAGTTTCCCCAAGCCAAACAGCCAACGGGGCGACAATAGTTGTTACAGATCCCTGAATCTGGAGTGACAGAGATAAGTACCACGAGGTGTCCAGTGTGGTAATGCAGCTAACTCCAGAGAAGCTGGTGAGAACCCCAGGGAGAAGGGCAGGATGCCCCGGAATAGGTTTATCACGAGAGAGTGGCCTATACCTTGGAAAGCATCACAGTTCCGGTGAAGTCTGCTAAGCTCTCACTGGCCCTTGCTCAGGTATTCTTAAGTGACTAAGAATCTTTGTGGGGTTTCTTGAGGAAAAATTTCCTCAAGGGCATGAAGCAGTCCTATAGGGATATCCACCGCATTTGGCTCGTCTAAAGACATGTATGTAAAGGATGGTTCTCCCTAGAAGTCTGTTCAGACTCTACAGATCGCAAAATTAACATGGGAAATTGTGCCTCTGAGGTCAACAATACCCACAGCAGTCAGCCTTCCATTAATACTAAGATGGCCAAGATGAGGATCCTTTGATACTTCTAAATTAATCTTTTGCACGCATAATTAGAAAAAGCTAGCTATAATATTAGATAGAATAAATGGAAAACATATTTAGCTGGTCTCTCAAAGCTTCAAAAATAGGATTGCAGTAAATGGATCAACCTATAATGTCATTTAGGTGTTCACCCAATTCTTTGAGGTATTAAAAATGGCTGTCCTCGTGTGCTCCAATGTTCATTGCAGCTTTGTTTACAGTGGCCAAGACATGGAAACAACCAAAATGTCCTTCGATAGATGAATGGATAAAGAAGTTGTGGTATATATACACAATGGAATACTATTCAGCAGTAAGAAAAGATGATATAGGAACATTTGTGACAACATGGATGGATCTTGAGAGTATGATGCTAAGCGAAATAAGTCAGACAGAAAAAGCAGAGAACCATATGGTTTCACTGATATGTGGTATATAAACCAAAAACAACAAAAGAACAAGACAAACAAATGAGAAACAAAAACTCATAGACACAGACAATAGTTTAGTGGTTACCAGAGGGTAAGAGGGGTGGGGGGTGCGAGATGAGGGTAAGGAGGATCAAATATATGGTGATGGAAGGAGAACTGACTCTGGGTGGTGAACACACAATGGGATTTATAGATGATGTAATACCGAATTGTACACCTGAAATCTATGTAATTTTACTAACAATTGTCACCCCAATAAATTTTTTTAAAAAATGGCTGTCCTGCCAGCAGTGGGTGCCATGGTGGCTCACGTCACTATAAACCAATTCCTGCAGCCGGTCTATGAAACAATAGACACCAGAGATGGCGCATTCTGGGCAGAGCTGGTGTCTTTCCAGCATGCTCATGTTGCCAACCCACCCACGGCTTCAGTTGGCCTCTCCAGAAGAGAAATGTCAACAGGTTTTGGAACCCACTTGCGATGAAATGTTGCAGCTCATTTATGGTGCACTTACATGGTGAGGATCCACAACTTTGTAGAGGCATACAAATCCCAGACTGTCATCATGCAATCATTCCTGCGGGCATTTCAGATCCACAGGGAAGAAAACTGGGCTCTGCCTGTCATGTATGCAGTAGCACTTGACCTTTGAGTATTTACCAATAATGCAGGTCTGCAGTTAATAAAGAAAGGAAAAAGCAAAGTCAGGGACATGTTGGAAAAAGCAGCTGAATTGTTGATTAGCTGTTTCCACGTCTCTGCCAGTGACATTTGCACTGGTATAGAGGATTCTGAGAAGTGGGGGATGCTGTTTCTGGTGAATCAGTTATTCAACATTTACTTTAAGATCAACAGACTCCATTTGTCTAAACCCCTAATCAACCATTGACAGCTCAAACCTGAAAGATGATTACAGCACTGTACAGAGGGTGACACACAAGTACTATGTTGGATGAAAGGCCATGTTCAATAATGACTAAGCAAGCCAAGGAGTACTTGTCCTTTGCCTTTGAGCACTGTCGTTGTTTAAGTCAGAAGAACAAAAGAAAGATTCTGATATAGTTACTTCCAGTAAAAATGATATTGGATCATATGCCAACCATTGAATTTTTGAAAAAGTATCATCTCATGCAGTTTGCAGAAGTAACCAAAGCTGTAAGGCAATCTCCTTCTATTAAACAAAGCTCTGACAAAGCCCAAGACCTTTTTTATTCACTGTAGTATCTTCCTTATCCTTGAAAAGCTGAAGATCATCACCTACAGGAATATTATGAAGAAAGTATACTTGTTACTCAAAACACACCAGTTATCTCTGGATGCTTTTCTAGTTACCTTGAAATTCATTCAAGTGGAAGACACGGACATTGATGAAGTCTGGTGTTTTCTGGCCAACCTGATATACGTGGGTTGCGTTAGAGGCTGTATATCATATCAGCATCAGAAGCTAGTCGTCAGCAAGCAAAACCCATTCCCTCAGCTGTTTACAGTGTGTTGAACATATAAACAGTCCTGAGAAGTGTGTTCCTCTAGTTTTGCATCGTGCTGATGAAATCAGTCCTGTGCTGTGATTTTATTCTCTGCAGCCGGAATCTCTTTAGGGCTCTTTTCCCAGGGAGGCACACATGGACACCTCGAAATCTCCGTCATCACTCATAACTAAATGTTGACCTCACAGAGACCTGAAATTCCTTTCTCAGACTTTCCCTTCTTTGGCTCTGGAGTGTTGATGAAACATCTGTGAAGGAGACTTTGTCTCTCAGGCAGCTATAGTTTACTTGTTCATAAATGCATCTTTGTAACTTTCTATAAAACTATATAAAAAAGGCATCCTGAATTTTTTAAAAAATAGCTGTCCTTATTTTAAAAGGGAAAAGATCATTTGGAACTTGACTTGTCAATGACAGATATAAATTACAAATGCCTCTAAAACAAAATTTGGATCCAACTATTTTTTTACAAACTAGTGCATTTCTTCATGGCTAAAAGGTCTCTGTGTCTGTCTGTGCATGTCTATATACATATGTTGTAAATGTGAGGTAATTTTCTACCTCCAGATGGTATTATTAAAATTAATATAAAGGTAAGTGCTTGTGAAGATTGACTATTCTAAAATTTTCAGAAAAATAGAAACTAACTCCAATTCTTTTTAAATTCACATGATCTAAGATTAATCCTTAGTACATAAAAGCTAGTTCAAGTTTGTTGATTTAAGTAGAATAGACATATTTTTTGAGTTATTGGTATTATATTTTACCCAGGTTTTACAAAAATATGTCCATGTTTATAATTAACTTTTATGTCTAGGAAAAAATGTTTCTAGGTGTTATAAAATGTCCAAGCGAAAGAATGCTAATTGGTTACTTCTTAGTTTTCATTAGAAATTGAGGTTTTAAGTGTTAAAATCTCAATATATGTAAGAATAACTTTGCAGTGTTTCAGAAGGGCCCCTGTAAAACCCCAAAAGATTTGTCTTTGGGGCGGACGGGTGGCTCAGTTGGTTAGAGCGCAAGCCCTGGGCAACAGGGCTGCCAATTTGATTCCCACGTGGGCCAGCGAGCTGCGCCCTCCAGAACTAGAATAAAGTCAGTGAGCTGCCACTCAGCTCACGCGTGGCCAGATGGCTCGGTTGGAGTGCGTCCTCTCAACCACAAGGTTGCCAGTTCGACTCCCGCAAGGTAAGGTGGGTTGCACCCCCTGCAACTAACAACGGCAACTGGACCTGGAGCTGAGCTGCGCACTCCACAACTAAGATTGAAAGGACAACAACTTGACTTGGAAAAGCCCTGGAAGTACACACTATTCCCCCAATAAAGTCCTGTTCCCCTTCCCCAATAAAATCTTAAAAACAAACAAACAAACAAACAAAACGATTTGTCTTTTATGTTAAATTGCATGAGAAATATTGTAAAATAAGTGATGAAAGACTTCAGGGTGTACTGTATGGGTAAACAGTGATTGTAAATTAAACAAATAGTGGGACTATGAGAAACTCAAGACAGCTGCTTGGTTCTTCCAGGCTCCCTGGCATATGCCATTTTTCAGTTTTTATGTTCCTTCATGCATCACTGAAGGAGAGGTTAGTCATTGTTGAGACCCAAATTACCTTGAAGACCAAATGGAAGAAATACATCAAAACAGAGAACAAAAAATGTGAAAACACAGAAATCAAGAGGAAGAGATCAGAGATCTGGAAGATAGATCCACAAGAACTAATGTGAAAATAATTCTAGAAGCAGAAAAAGTAAGAGAGAGAGGAGAGGAGACAGGAGAGGGGAGGGCAGGGGAAGGGAGGGGAGAGGAAAGGGAAAAGAGAAAGAAAGCAGAAAAATCCTGAGAACAAGACCTGAATCTTCAGATTAAAAGAATTAAGATTGAGTTGAGATTAATGAGAAATAACATACGTGTAGATATATCTGATCCAAAAATTTCTTGTGGAAGAGACAGAATAAGTTATCTATAAAGGGAAAGGATTAGAATGAAGTCAGCGTTCTCATCTTCAACACTAAGTTGGTATAAAAAGCAAAAACATATGCACACTACTAAAAATAAATAGTGGATGGAAACCAAAGGAGCCTATACCCAGTAATAATTTCGTTCATCTGTCAAGGCATAAGTAAGATATGTGTGGATATGTGAGATTTAGAAAGTACTACTTACTGTTCACATATATACCAAATTAAAAAGATTCAAATTAAAAGATTCATGAAGTGGCTCTAAAAATGTACCAAAAAAGAAATGATCTACACGAAAAGCCTCAAGGTAGGACACAATAAAGAAGAGAAGAAATTGTGTTGGTCAATGAAAGTTTTCTAACCAATATACCATTGTTTATATTTAAATATAATAATATGCAAAAAAATGGCCAAATATATATAAAATATGTTCTAAGTAAGGACCCTAGAAACTAAGAAGATGTAGTAAATAAAAAACTAATAATAGTCTGACAAATTATATAGAAAAAAGTAGGAATTGGGGAAGCTGGAGGAAGAGGTGACACAGTGTTCCAAAGGTCATGGCTGATGAGGAAGAGAAGAAAAGAATAAAGAAAATGAAAATATTCTAAAGTCTTACCTTGAAGAGTTACTAAAAGAGAAACACAATGTTCCTTTGTAAGAAAAATATCTTATTTTCAAGTAATGATAAAGAAATGTGTCTCAGTTGCAGCACAGGAAAAAGTGGTAACCAATAACAAAATAAAAATCTTGCAATAGGACTTCCACATTAACAACAAAAGAAAATGGAATGAGTAATTACTAGATCAAGCCAGCATAAATGAGGGGGGAAGAAAGAACAACGTAATATAAGGACCAAAAGTTAAGTTAAATAAAATCAAGCATATGAGTTACTGCATTAAGTGTGAAGCATTAAATCCACCCATTAAAGACAGAGACTGTAATTACACATGAACTTCATTTCCTTAGCAT
Organism: Rhinolophus ferrumequinum; assembly: GCF_004115265.2. Classification (NCBI taxonomy): domain Eukaryota; kingdom Metazoa; phylum Chordata; class Mammalia; order Chiroptera; family Rhinolophidae; genus Rhinolophus; species Rhinolophus ferrumequinum. The sequence continues at coordinate 50,061,379 of NC_046288.1, forward strand.
GCATTCTGCTTTAATCCAATCTATAATAGTTTTGTGTAGCCTCACAGAGCTGTGACTCACTTGTATTCTTTTCCTAGACCTTCCTACCTGTATATATACTGTATGTCCACCCCTTTTAAAAATGGAAAGTATGTGGGTATTGAGGTCCAAGTCTCATGTGGCTCAACTTATAAATTGTTGATAAAACTGTTAAGAACGTATTTATTTACATTTTTAAAAATGCATTGTCTTGCATAATGTCCCAAAGGAGTGAGCTTATTATAGTTTTAAAAGATTCTCAATTGTTGGAATTCTGTCTCAGCATTGTACAGTATTTTACTAAGTATATGTGGCTATATTTTTTCTGATATATATGTAGACCACATTAAACTGATTTGTAGTTCACATTGATTAAATAAGTCTTCTGACTACAATCTAAGTACATTAAAAAATTAAATATTTATTCAGCCTTAACAAAGGAAATACTGGCATATGCTATATGGGTGAAACGTGCGGGCATTATGTTAAGTGAAATAAGCCAGCCACAAAAGGACAAGTACTGTACGATACCACATATCTGAGATATCTAAATGAGTCACATTTATAGAAACAATGTAGAATGATCGTTGCCAGGACCTGGCAGAGGGGGAAATGGAGAGTTGTTTAATAGATGTAAAGTTTCAGTTTGGCAAGATGGAAAACTTCTGGAGATCCATTGTACAATAATGTGGATGTACTTAACACTACTGAACTGTACTAAATGGTTACGATGTAAAATTTTGTGTTATGTGTTTTTTACAATCAAAAATAAATAAATTAATTATCTTAAGTTACATGAGTGTTTGAAATCTCAAATGCACTTAATGAAATATACTTTTTTTCATGGTTGTAATATAAATGATTTGTTGATAACCTGTCTTTACCTATGTAAAGGAAATTTCCACTGAAGCCCAGTAAAAAATGTAATAAGTATTTATTAATTGTCTACTATGACCAAGACATAAGAAGTATACAAAACATTTTTATATGTAGATATAGAGTTGTTGACACAAATCCTAAAAATATAAATTAAATAGCAACTCAACATACAAAATATTTTCAAGAAAAGGATAGAAGTCACAAGATCCAGACAATTATTTTATGAGGTACCTGATTGTACCTTTCTTTGTTTCCACCTCCACTTTTTTAAAAAATATGAAAATTAAGTCTTCAAAAGTAATCAGGTAATTCCAAACTCACACAAACCCAAACCTGGGTAAATGTAACTCCATAACTTTCTGTCAATTAATTTCAGCGGCCAGAACACTAAAATATAATTTTTCATTTTCTCTACCTTCTCCTTCACATTTCTGCCATTTATCCCAATGCAGATCATGACTCCTATCTTCTTCCTCTTGTCAAAATACACACCCTCTGCTTCCCTCAGTTCTCAGAATAGAGCCTGTGGTGGTGATACAGTAGACAGGGAAAAATAAAGAAGGGGGGAAGAATCCTGAAGCCCCAGTCTTCAAGATGCTCCCTTCCTTCCATCACCAATCACCAAGAACCTCATTATTTAGTAGTTTTCAGTCTCACGCTCTTCTTATTCCTACTCCCCACTAATACACACACTCTACAAAGAATGTTATATTAGATATAGTAAACAAATCTTAGGAAATTGTTGGAATGACCACACCGATTCCTAGGGATCAGCTAGTATTTTCTTCTGTAGCTGGAATACACTCATCCAGTAACATGTGTCCTAACTTTATTTTCATTTATGTACTCATATTTCTTATCTTTAATATTTAAAAGTTGGAAAAGTAGTTTTCTAGACTCATTTTTAATCTGTAGCTTTTAAGATTCTGGGAACTAAAAAAATCTTTTTAAAAAACACAATTTTTTTAAAGGGCACTAGATGGCACAATTTCACCAATTTATGCAAATTCATCCTCATTAATTGACAAATAATACAATTTGTCTTTATAGTTCACCTAAATAATTGAACAGGAAACCTGTATAACAATAAAGAAATGTTTTTGGAAATATAATAATTCTAATATACCATGTTTCATGTTCTTATTTATGAACATAATAACCAGAATTCCAGTGTTGGATGAATAACTTAAGTAACCCAAAGAAAATAGTCTCTCTACAGTGAAATACATCAAATTCTTAGAGATATTAAACATTAACATCTATCAAATGTACATTTTTAATATACATAAAACTATAATATAACAAAGTGGACTGGTGATTCCATTCACTATGAATGCTTAAAATGAGTTAACTAGACAAAGAAATCAAAAATCTGAATTTTTCTTACTTCACTGTTTGACTTTAATTATACACAATTAGTTATACACAATTAGGACCTTAATTTCCTCATACATAAAAATAGAAAAAAAATATGATCTAGAAACAATAGAAAATGAGGTCTACCTGATTTACAATCCAGTTGACCTTTTGTCTACTAACATTACTGTATTTACAGCCAAAGTTTCAGATCTATCCAGTGTTTTTACTATCACTTCATTTTCTGGAATAATTTATAGTTCAGAAAGTTTATCAGCTCTTGAGCTATATCTTCACATACAAAACAGCACATCAGCCAAACAGAATATACACCTCACATGGACCTCCTAGACGTGGTTTGGGCTCTTGGAAAAGTCTTGCCTAATTACATAGTGAACAATCCTATCAGATGGTACAATCAACTCTGATAGATCCTTGCCTAAGACATTTTAATAGGGAAATGTCTCCCCTTAGATATTCTTGCCTGATGAAAAGTCCTCTTAGAGGAAAGTCATCATCTTGGGCAAAGGGAAGAGCTTCTGCAGGTCCACATATGTAGAAGGGGGTAGGGAAAATGACATCTCCTTTGTTAGCTAGACTGTCCCAAGCTACACTAGATATTCATGGAGTGACATGCTATACAGCCATATTGCCCTTATATTTCAACAGATTAGACAGAGCAGGGCAGTGGATGGGCTGAGAGAGTTAGAGAGGTTGGACAATTCCTGGAGAGGAATTTTTTTTTATGCTTTATTCTTTCCTTTTATTTACCGATTTTCTTTTTTTTAAGGTTTTTATTGAAAATATAGTTAGCATATATTAGTTTCAGATGTACACAATAGTTATCCAACATTTATATACCAAAAGAAGTGATCGCCGTGGTAAGTCCGGCAACCACCTGACACCGTACCACCCTATCACAATATTATTGACCATATTTCCTATGCTGTACATTACATCCCCATGACATTTATTTTATACCTGGGTATTTGGACTACTTATTGCCTTCCACCTTTCCCTCCACCTTTTTTTAAGGTTTTAGTTATAGTTGACATTCAATATTATATTGATTTCAGGTATACAGGATATGATTAGACATTTATATAATTTAAGAAGTGATCCCCTGACTAGTCTAGTACTCACCTGACACTATACATAGTTATTACCAATATTATTGACTATATTCCCTATACTTTACTTTGCATCCCATGACTATTTTGTAACTACCAATTTGTAATTCTTAATCCCTTCACCTTTTTCACCCTGTCCCCCAACCCCTTCCCATCTATCACCCCCAAAAATCTAGTAACCATCTGACACCATATGTAGATATATTACAATATTATTGACTATATTCCTTATGCTATACCCTACATTCCCATGACTACTTTGTAACAACCAATTTGTAATTCTTAATCCCTTCCCCTTTTTCACCCATCCTTTAAACCCCCCTCCCATCTGCCAACCATCAAAATGTTCTCTATATCTGAGTCTGTTTCTGTTTTGTTTTTTAGTTTGTTCGTTAGATTCCACATATAAGCGAAATCACATTGCATCTGTCTGTCTATGTCTGACACTCCACTCAGCACAATACTCCATGTCCATCCATGCCGCCGCGGATGGCGAGAACCCACTCCTTTCCCTGGCCAAGCAATATTCCACTTTCTTCTCCTGGTACCTCTATGTAGCAAATGTCGTTACACTTTATGTTGTCCCTGAGATCTCTTAAACTATCCTCAATTTTTGGATTCTTTTTTCTTTTTACTGTTCTGGTTGGGTGTTTTCTGCTACTTTATCTTCTAAATCGCTGATTTGATCCCCTGCTTCATCTAATCTGTTGGTGATTCCTTCTAGTGCATTCTTCACTTCAGTTATTATATTCTTCACTTTTGACTGGTTCTTTTTTATGGTTTCTATGTCTTTTTTTATGCATGCTATCTCTTTGTTGAAGTGTTCACTAAGTTCCTTGAGCATCCTTATAACCATTGTTTTGAAATCTGTCTGTGGTAGGTTGCTTGCCTCCATTTTATTTAGTTCTTTTCCTGGAGTTTTCTTCTGTTCTTTTATTTGGGACATATTTCTTTATCTCCTCATTTTGGCTGCCTCTCTGTGTTTATTTCTATGTATTAGGTAGGGATTCTATGTCTCCCAGTCTTGCCAGGTGGCCTTATGTAGTAGGGGTTCTACAGGGCTTAGGGGCACAGTCTCCCTGGTCACCTGTGCCAGGTGCTCCAGGAGTGTCCCTTGTGTGGATTCTGTGTGCCCTTCTGTTATAGTTGAATCTTGATTGCTGTTGGCATGTCAGTATGTGGGCTTCACCCTCAGAGTGATGGGCTATGGGGCTTGTTCATATCCACAGCTTATGCCCTGCTATGCGGAGCTGCTTACCCCACAGAGCAGGGTTCATCCCAGTGGACTCTGGTACCTGTTGAGACCACCCTTTGTGTGTGCCATTTGTGGGGCTAACTGTGTGCTGCTCTGTTATGGTCTGAAGCCAGCCTCCAAGTATGTTGGTTCTGGGACTTCTTGGGAGGGACTCCAGTGCAGGCCCAGGTCAGCCACTGCCTGTGACTGCCGAGGGAGTACCTGGTAGGAGCTACAAAGTGATCCAGTTGATCGCTGCCTGCGCTGTACCTGGAGGCATATGGAGAGGCCATGCTGTGAACCAAGGACAGTTGCCACCAGTACTGGGTCTGGGGTAGCTCTGCAAAAAGCCAGTACACTCCGAGGCCTATGACCACCTGCCAGCTCCCATAAGGTTTAGCCTCTGATAAAGCCTCCTGTGGTAGTGCAAGTTGGGTGAGGCAATGTCTCAGTAAGTCAGCAGGGTGGAGCAGCAGAGCTCACCAAGCCAATCAGGTTCAGATTTGGCCTGTGAGTGTGGGCTCAACACAGGAAAAATGGTGCCTGCCTGCTGGCTGCATGGGAGGAAGTCTCCAGACAGGGAAAATGGGGATGTTCCTCCAGTCTTCGTTCCAAAGTTACACAATTCAGTCTCTCCCCATATGTCTCTGACGCCCTCAGAGTCACGGACCCTTTGGTAGAGCCTGGTGAGTGCCTGTGCAGGCCCTTTAAGAGGATGTCTGGATTTTCTGCAGCCTTCCATCCCACGGGGTGGTCGGAATCCCCACTGTTTTTCACAGCCATAAGTTGTGGGTGCTCCTCTTCCTGGCACCAATACTCTGGGCTGGGGAGCCTGGTGTGGGGGTTAGTGTCCCTCGCTCCTTCATGGAAAACCTCTGTGGCTGAGACATCTCTCCTGGTTTTTAACCACTACACGTGGGTGCGGGACCAGCTCGTTTCGTGTCTTCACGCCTCCTACCAGTCTCAACATGGCTTCTTCTTTATATCCTTAGTTATAAAAATTCTGTTCAGACTTCAGATTGATTGTTCTATAATTTAGTTACAATTTTGATCTGTTCACGGAATAAGGTGAGCACAGCATTTATCTACTCAGCCATCTTGGATCTGGTCTCCTGGAGAGGAAATCTTAAAGCAATTCCAGAGATCTTTGAAAGTTAATGAGTCCATAAATAGGTCATCAATGGTAATGCTAAGTGGGCAATGAGTGCTTATAGAAAGCTGTTCCCAGACATCTCAGGTGACTTACTGATGACAGCTGAACCAATATCAGCTCTGTATTTGCCATAATTCTACTACATGTTTTACGTAAAGATTTGTAAGAAACTCCAAATTTGTTAACTTAACTTAGACAGCTAAGTTAATTACCTGTCTCTTTAAGATAGTTTACATAATAGGGTAGGAGAAACATATTCTGTTCTTTTTGTTCTCGAATTCTAGGCTTCACTTCAAAAAGTCTCCTTTTTTCCCCCTCTTCAAAAATAAAGCTTAACTGCTATCCTAACCAACATGTACTCTGCATCATGAGAAAAAGGAGGAAAATAGAGTACGAACAAGATGATAATGTTCTTTGTAAGAAAAATATGTATGTATTGGAGAGAGAATACATAAACCCATTTGGCACTTCTCAAGAGAAGCATAGTAATGTGAGTTCGTAATGAATACTGTGTTTTTTTCCCCAATGTATCTCAGAAAACTATCTGAGCAAATTCATTCCCCTTAACAATTGTTGGTTCAGGAAAGAGCATGTGACACAACTGTGGCTGCTGTAGGCATAATTTTAAAATGCATCTCCCCAAAGATGTCCCACCCTAATCCTTGAAACCCATGAATATGATGAGCTATCACCTCATGATTGTGTTATGTGATTTGGCATGGTTGGTCTTAAAATAGGGAAATTATCTGGATGGGTCTAATCTAATCACACAAGCCCTTAAAAGCAGAGATGTTTCTTCAACTGATAGCAGAAAGGAAATTCAGAGAGATTAGAAGCACAAAAAGGATTCAAGGGAACCCCTTGATAAGGAACGTAGTAAGCCCCAAGGAGCTGAGATCAATCCCCCAGTTGAGAGCCAGCAAGGAAACAGGGACCTGAGTCTTACAAACACAGGGAAGCGGATTTGTGAACAACCTGAATGAGCAGAAAGTGATTCTTCCTCAAATCATCCAGAAAGAAGACCAACCCAGCCTACCTTGATTTTAGCCTTGTGAAACCCTGAGCAGAGGACCCAGTAGAGCCCACCTGGACTTCTGTCCTGTAGATCTGTGAGATAATATATGGGAGTTGCGGTAAGCTGTTAGATTTGTGGTAATTTGTTAGAGAATAATAGAAAACTTGATTCTGAGGAAATTTTACTTCTATGGAATAACCCCAGAACAAAATGGTGTCTCTTCTTTCCTTGGATATTTTTGTGTCTTGACCTAATGGCTACAACTGACATGTAGGTATATACAATTATATTGACAGGTATATACAATTATATTGACGGCGTTCCTAAAACTAAGTCACCCTGACGATCACAGAATAATTCTACTTTGTAAAAATGTATAGGACAGAAGTATATTAGAAGATGGAGCAAACCTAGATCTTCATGCCACTAAAGAAATTAACCGTGGAGTCCACCCTACCTCTGGAATTACTGATATGTGAGAAAATAAATTTCTTTATTGTTTAAACCAATTTGAGTAAGGGTGTCTTATGTTATAGATGAAATATTTTAACTGATAGGTGTATCAATATAAAACTACAGACTGTACTTGATTTATGATCACTTGACTTAGGATTTTTTGACTTCACAGTAGTGCTAAAATGATATCCATTCAGTAAAAATTGTACTTTGAAGTTTGCTCTTTTCCTGGGCTAGCGATAATGCAGCATGATATTCTCGGGATGGTGGGCAGTGGCACCAAGCCACAGGTCCCACTCAGCCACAGAATCACAAGAGTAAACAACTGATACCCTACAGTGTACTATGCTGTCAGTGTTTTTTTGGATATTGTATTTTGAGTTTTCATATCCTGTCATGTATACAAAATGCCTATATGTGTTTCCTGCTTCTGGTAAGAAGATGAAACTCAAGGTAATTGCCCAACTGTAGGCTAATAAGTGTTCTGAGCACATTTAAGGCAGGCTCGGCTAAGTTGTGATGTTCATTCAGTAGGTTAGGTGTATTAAATGCATTTTTGACTTAAGATATTTTCAACTTATGATGGCTTTATTGGTACATAACCCCAAACTTAATTTGAGGAGCATCTGTAATATATTTACATCTAGAAACACAGCATTAGGTAAAAGAACACGGGACATTAAATGAGAGACTTGAGATAACATACATCCAGCTGCAATTGTACATTTATTTAATTTCTCACATGTTTAAGAAAGTATCTAATTTTCTTCGCTTTTTAATCTACATATCTAATAAAATAGAAAAAATCAAAACAAGATTACATGGAAGCTATCTCTGTGGTGACATGAAAAGTTTCTACCTAAAGCCAATATATGTGGTTGAGAAATTTAAAGTTCGGTCAACAAACGTGATGCTTTATTTTCATAGTATGAAACACCAAAACATCACCGATACTTGGGAATTTGTATATAGTTAATTATATAAGTGAATACAGGAGATATCAGGATTGATATAGAGATTCGAAAGTCAGCATACAACAGATAATTAAAACTATGAGTATTTTAATGATAACCCAATATGAGGGGACAAAGAGAGAAAAGCAGTGCCTGAAGACAGGAAGAACCCTCAGAAACAAGCAAAATTAAAGATTTGTAGGCAAAACAAGGAGAACCAAGCCTGGGAAGCAAAATGAAATTGGTTAGGAATATGTGATTAGAATCAGAATGAATAAACAATGTCAAAGAAGCCAAGAGAACAAAGGCTAGAGTTTTGAGAAGAGCTTGTCCAACAATCAGACGTAGAGGAGACTCAGTGAGATAAAGATGAAAAGGATCCACTGAATTTGGTAATTATAATTTAGCATTATTTTATTTCAGCAAAGATAATTTCAGTCATGGGGTGAAGAGGGTGGAGCATAGACAGAAGCCAGATTGCTGTGGGTTGAGCGGTAGGAGGGACACTTCATATTCTGAGACAGGAAGGAAGAAAATAAAGATGAATGCAGATGTTTATGACAATGAAAATATGCAAATATGGGCACATGGAAATAATACAGCAGCAGGGTAGCTAAGCTCAAGAGAAATAATTGCAACGAGGAACAATGCCTAAGAGAGTTCCTTAAACATCATCTTACGCAATCAGAATAGCTATTGATGTCCAGGAAATGACACCAATCTCAACTGCCACTATAAATGAAACATTAATTTACTTTCTACAATTGTCAGTACAAAGTGCTGCAGTGGGTGATGCAGCAAGAATCCGGATATTGGGTAAATAACATTGTCCTCAAAGAGTTAAAATGTGTGCTTACATATAATTGATTTATGTGCAAAGTCCCCTGAAAGACAGAATTCCTGCCAAGTCAAATCCATAAGATTTGACTGTACTTTATTGAATATATTAGCATAGCTAATGCAAGAATGGAGCCATAAAAAAGGGACATTGATTGGCTATAGAAGTAGGGCAAAAGGGGAATCACCCAGGCAAACCCACCCAAACACAGGGATGAATATGTTTGTTCTGCTGGCGGGGCTATTTCTATTGGGAAAATCATTAGAGAAAATGTACACACAGAAATTATTATGACTCAATCTATAGACAGAATACCATATGAATTAACAGAAAGAGGAGATGACTTCTAATTGATTAATGACATATGAGCCTGTGGCAAGGAAGATGAAAATAAAGGTTGGCAAGTATATGGAAGAATATAATTTTTTCATTTCTGTGTTTTGTTTTCCAACCAAGTTACCAAGCGCTTTCTGGTCAGGAACTCACAATAAGATTGTTATGAAAAAGAAACTCTCAACATCACTTGCTCTCGAAAGATTACAACTAAAATCCAACAGGTTTAACAGCAAATAGACAGATTATGTTCTTTCTCATGACCTCATGGGAATTTCTGTCAATTGACTGTTCACATGGAATAGTATCAAAGCTCTTCAGATTTTCACAGCAGGCTGACAAAGTAGTCACAGCTGATGTCACTAGTACTAATTAAGGGTGAGAACTTGAGGCAATGGAAAGAAATAGCAAGTGATTTGGTCAAAATTACATAACCTGTGAGAAACAAAAACCCAACGCCAAGGTAGGGAAGGACCATCTTCATTTTCTTGACAAATATTTGTTGAGGATGGCCTGAGTGCTAGGACTTATTCTGGGCAGCAGAGAAACAGAAAGAAATAAGAAGACACCGTCCTTAGTGTCAAAAACATGACGATCTAGTAGGGGTGGGCAAACTATGGCCCCTAGGCCAAATTGAGTCCACTGCCTCTTTTGTAAATAAAATTTTATTGTAGCACAGCCACATTCATTCATTTTTATTTTGTCAATGACTGCTTTCCAGCTACCAGAGCAGAGCTGAATAGTTGCAACAGAGACCATACAGCCTGCAAAGACTTAAATATTTACTATTTCGCTCTTTGTAGAAAAGGTCTGATAATCCCTAGTTTAATAACTTCTTGCATTCTTGCTCCCTTCATGGCTATTCTGTTTTGTCTTTTTTGTTGTTTTTTTAAGTTATAATGGTGTTATTAACTTTAGTGATACATTTTTAACTTTTTAACAAATCATGTCAATGTACAGAAAAATTATAGCACCAGTACAAAAATCTTCCTTATACCCTTCACTCAGATATAATTATTAATATTTTGTGCCATTTGTTTTATCTCTATAATATTATAATTTTTAAAAATTTTTCTTTTAATTAAAGTTTATTGGGGTGACAATTGTTAGTAAAGTTACATAGATTTCAGGTGTACAATTCTGTATTACATCATGTATAAATCACATTGTGTGTTCACCACCCAGAGTCAGTTCTCTTTCCCTCACCATATACTGGATCCCCTTCACCCTCATCTGTCACACCCCTCCCCCCTAACCCTCTGATAACCACTAAACTATTCGGCAGTATTAAAAGATGAAATAGGACCATTTGTGACAACGTGGATGGATCTTGAGATTATAATGCTAAGCGAAATAAGTCAGACTGAAAAAGCAGAGAACCATATGATTTCACTGATATGTGGTGTATAAACCAAAAACAACAAAAGAACAAGACAAACAAATGAGAAACAAAATATTACAATTTTTATATTATAAAATTTTATATATATATATTACATATATATTATAATTTTTCTGAATCATTTGAAATAAAGTTGCAGATATCATGACCCTTTACCCCTAAATACTTCAGTGTATATTTCCAAGCAAGAGACTTCATTTACATAAGCACAATAAAATGATCAAAGTCAGGAATTTTAACCTTGAGCAATATTATCTAACCTACAGAACTTTATTTAAATTTTACCAATATTTTAATATCTTTAATAGCAAAAAAAAAAAAAAATCTAGTTCAGGAGCCAGTCTGGGTGACACTTTACATTTAGTGTTTATGTATCTTTTGTCTCCTTTAATCTGGAACAATTTTTTAGTCTTTCATGATCTTGGTATTTTTGAAGAGTAGAAGCCCATAATATGTCCCTCTCTTTAGATTCATCTGATGATTATTCATGGTTAGATTCAGGTTCTGCGTTTTGGGCTGGAATGCTACATAAGTGTTATTGTATTCCTACCAGTATTTCACAACAGAAGGCACATGATGTTGATTTTTTCCATAATCGGTGATGTTAACTTTAATTACTTGATTAAGGTGATATCTGCCAAGTTCCTCCATTGTAAGTTACTACCAGTAGTTCTTTTGTAATTAATTGGTAATTTGTGATTAGATACTTTGAGGCTATGTAGATATTCTATTCTTCATCAATGAGATAGTTTGGCATCCAGTGATAATTCCTACCTGAATTCATTGTCAGCTGATAACAGATTTTTGACTTTCTATTGGAAAGGAATGAGTCAAAGAGGCAGTTGACAGGGGCTCCTTGGACTCACAGTATATCATTTGTCTCTTATAGACAATTGAGCTGAAAACTCCAGGAATCCTTCAGGCCAAAAGTAAGATTTAAGTTGTACACTTTACAGGAAGTAAAATTACAAATGTAGAGAAACCTGCTGCTATTATAGCTATATAGCCATTATTGAGAAGAGGCCTACACATTAGTTGGGAATAATTCATTAAATAGTTGAATCTATCTGAAAGAACTTGTACATACATCTTTGTCTAGTGAATTGTTCCTCAGGCAAATGAAAGAACAGAAAGAAATGTTAGGACCAAGCATTTAGCCCAAGCTGCTCTGAGCCTTAAACTTTATCAAAAAGAAAAAAACAAGGCAACCACAGAGCCAGCATGAGCTCAACCCAGGTTGAGAAGGGACCCATCTGTAGTTTGTGCTCAGAGAGAAAAGGAGGGCATTGTAGGTAAGGAAAAATCTTTTCCTCTGCTCATCTTAGTTTCTCCAGTTGAAGCCCTGTACATTAGACTGGCCAAAGACAGGGTAACAAGAAAATAACAAACAGAAGATTATTAATATGTGCTCCCCACGTGTATGCATTGGAGTACTCATTAATGAGTAGCCCAAAGAGGTAATTATAATAAAACTTGAGTTTAAATGCCAGCAAAAGAAAAGAAGTTTTGGCTTTTGGGCCGAGGAGGCAAGTTATGTGAAGATGACCAGGAAAAGTATGGTAAACGGGTTGTTTAATAGGGTTTGTTATGCAGAATTAAAATTGGTGCTGTCTCTGTTGATAAGAGCTGCTAAGAGTCCTCCTCCCTGGTAAGGCAAATGGAGACATCTCTACAAATGAAAATTTTCTTTATAAATGTAAATTTCCTTTATGAAAAGAAAACTTGTGTCTGTTTTTAGGGCTTTTCCTGAATCTTCTGGTTTTCAATAGCCTTTAGCTCAAAAATCATCCAAATGCTCAAAGGGGCATATTTTGGGGTGGCATATTCTGGTACCCCGTCAATATCTGGAAAGTACTAGGGATTCTACTGGTTCTTGCAGCAGTGAGAACCAGAACCCTTTTCAAGCTGTCAGAACCTAGTTTGGCAGAGTGTTGGATGTTCTTCACCCTTTTCTTTCATGAGATGGGCAGCAAAGAGCAAGCCTACAGGACTTCTTCCGGTCATACCCAGCATGTTAGGCAGAACATGATGTCAGAAAACAAGAAAAGTTCAAGAAATTTTAGGGATAATTATTACTTGTAGTGGGTTTGCTTTCTTTTCTTTCTTTCTTTCTTTTTTTTTTTTGTACTGTGGTAAAATATACATAACAAAATTTACCATCTTAATATTTTTCAGTGTACGGTTCAGTGGTATTAAATACATTCATAATGTTGTGCAACCATCACCATCAACCATCTCCATAAATATTTTTATCCTGTAAAACTGAAATTGTATACCCATTAAACAATAATTGCCAATTCCCCACTTTCCCCAGTCCCTGGAAAACACCATTCTACTTTCTGTTTCTATGATTTTTGACTCTTCTAAGTACCTCATATAAGTGTTATCATTCATTATTTGTATTTTTATGATTGGTCTATTTCATTGAGCATAATGTCTTCAGAGTTTATCCATGTTGTAGCATGTGTCAGGATTTTCTCCCTTTTTAAGACTAAATAACATTTCATTGCATGTATATTCCACCTTTTGCTTATCTGTTTATCAGTTAACGGACATCTGGGTTGCTTCCATGTTTTAGCTAATGTAAATAATGCTGCTAGGGCATAGGTATACAAATATATCATTGAGACTCTGCTTTCAGTTTTGGGGGGTATATACCTAGAAGTGAAATTGTTGGATCATATGGTAGCTCTAGTTTTAATTTTTTGAGGAACCACCATACTGTTGCAACACAGTTTTCATTCCCACCAACAGTGCACAAAGATTCAATTTCTTCACATTCTAGTAGCAATCATAATGGGTATGAGATATATCTCACTGTAGTTTTGATTTATATCGAATGATTCATGATGTTGAGGATCTTTTCATGTGCTTATTGGCCATTTGTGTATCTTTCTTGGAGAAATGTCTATCTGAGTCCTTTGCCCATTTTTGAATTAGGTTGTTTGGCTTTTTATTGTTTCGTTTTAGTTCTTTATATATTCTAGACTTTAATCCCTTATCAACTTTATGATTTACAAATGTTTTTCCCATTCTGTGGGTTGCCTTTTTATCCTGTTGACAGTGTCTTTTGATTTACAATTTTTTTTAATTTTCATAAAGTCCTATGTGTCTATTATTTCTTTTGTTGCCTATACTTTTGATATCATATCCAAGAAATCATTACTAAATCTAATGTCATGAAGCTTTTGTCATATGTTTACTTCTAAGAGTTTTATAGTTGTTAAGTTTTAACGTTTAGGTCTTTGACCAGTTTCGTTAACTTTTGTATATGGTGTTAGGTCAGAGTCCAACTTCATTTTTTTCCATGTGAATATCCAGTTTTCCCAGAGCCATTTGTTGGAAAAAACCGTCCTTTCCCCCACTATAGGTCTTGATATCCTTGTCAAAAATCATTTGACGATATATATAAAAGGATTTCTTTCTGGGCTCTCTATTCTTTTCTATTGGTCAATATGTCTGTCTTTATACTAGTACCACACTGTTTTGATTACTCCCACTTTATAGTATGTTTTGAAATCGGGAATTGTGATTCCTCCAGCTTTGTTCTTTATTCTCAAGATAGTGTTGGCTATTTGGGATATCTTGAGATTTCATATAAATTTTAGAATGCGTTTTTCTAGTTCTGCAAAAAATATTGCTAGGATTTTGATAGGAATTGAGTCTATAGATTGCTTTGGGATATCAATCTTAACAATATGCAACTTCCAATCCATGAACATGAAATATATTTCCATTTATTTGTCTTTAATTTCTTCCAGCAAAACTCCAGTTTTGGAGTTTTAATTGTATAATTTTTTTTACCTTTTTCATGAATTCCTAAGTATTTTTGATACTATTGGAAATGGAATTTGTCTTGTAATATCATTTTCATATTGTTTATTGTTACTGTGTAGAAATTCAGCTGATTTTTTTGTGTTGACATCTTATCCTGACACTTGTTAATTCTAATAGGTTTTTTTGTGGCATCTGTAGAGTTTTCTACTATATATACAAGATCATATAATGTATGAACAGAGGTTATTTTACTTCTTCCTCTAAATTTGGATGCCTTTTATTTCTTTTGCTAGACTAATTGCTCTGGCTAGAACTTTCAATACAATTACTGATAGCTTTAAAGAATTTTTGTAAATTCATAAATTCCCTATTGCTTGTTATAAAGCTTACGTTGGGTTTTGCTTGTTGTTTTGTTTTTCAGTCTTTGCAGTTTATCAAGCAATCTTAAGAGTTGAAGGCAGTCCCAGAGGGGTGAGGTAAATGTATTTCAGATGATAGCCATTAATGGAAGGACACTCGCACATGTGCTCAGGAAAGCTCAAGTAATCATAGATTTTTTTTCTGCATTGATCTTTTGCACCACACACATAAAGTCAGCTCATAATTCAGTTTGAAGTAGCAATATATTTAAAAACAACTCGTAGAATGAAAGTGAACATTCATTGAGTGCATAATCTATAATTTGGCATCATATATTCCTTAGAAGAATTGTGTAAATTTTTTGATTTACAGAAGAGAAAACTAAAGTTCAAAGATTAGTGATGAATGTGTGACGTAAGTTACACAGGGCTAAGATACTTTTCACATGTTACAGTACATATATATGTATATTACTTTCATACTAATTAATATTTGTTTGAAAGCAACAGAAAAAAAGAAATGACTAAGGGCAAAATGATTGTAACATGATTTTTAAATGCCATTTACACATCTTTGAAATTTGAGTCTGGATTGTAAGAATTTTTGGTCAATGGAAAAAAATTATTAGGTACATCACTGCAGTAATATCAAATAGCTGTTAGATACTACTAATAATAATGTCTAGTTATTATTGCTCTAGAAAAATGTAGTAGCTTCTCTAAAGACATTGAAAAGGAAATAAATTCAAGTGAATTCCCAAACACTATAGAGATATCAAACTCACACCAACTACACAGATACAGAAACTGAAGAATAAAAATAAAATAAAATGTGATATGGTCATGGGTTTATGGATGATTTTACTTTCTTTTAACAAATAAGAGTCCTTTGTTGTTCTTATCTTTGCTAATTTTACAATATATAAACATCAGGAAGAAAACGTTACCATTACAGTGGAATTTGCTTTTTGATTGCACTTCTAGCCTCATTTTATTTTATTTTATTTTTAACATTTTTTAATTAGTTTCAGGTGCACAAAACAATGTAATAGTTAGACATTTATCGTTTATATCCCTCACACAGTGACAACCCCCTCCCCCCTTCTACTACCCCTCTGACATCGCACACAGCCATTACATTTCCACTGTCTCTATTCCTAATGCTGTTCTCCACTTCTTATAACTATATATGTATATAATATATTATATATAATATACAATATATATTATATATATATATATATATATACACATATATATATTTATATAAAATTGAGTTGACATTCATTATTGTTCAACTTCAGCTTCAGGTGTACAGTGCCCTGATCAGTCTAGCCTCATTTTTAAAAATATCTTCCTGAGCCTTGGAACTGTTAAATTCTGGATGAACTTACTCCATTTCTTAGAATTAGCTTTTTGGACTCTTTTAGAACACAAATCCTTTGGTCTATTCAGAGTAAGTAAATTCTATCTCCCAGGCAACTTTGTGTAAATCAAAGCTGAAGGTCAGAACAAAGTTAATGCATTACATTAAAGTAAAGTAAGGTTGCTTTGCATTTCAATTAGTGCTATTTAGTTTTATATACTTAAATGTCCCTATTACCATTGTTGGTTAATGCTAAGTAGTTTGAATCTCTTATACATCTAAAGTCTAAAGCATTTTATGAAAGAAAATTTAAAAAAATTAAACAGTAGTTAAACAAAAGAATTAAGTGATAAAATTTTATCTTTATTAGTAATGAAAGACTTTGAAATCCAAATCATGAGGTAACATTGCTCACCTATCAAATGAGGAGGTTTAGAAAATAACACCCAGTACCAGTAAGGGTGCAGAGAACTATTTCCTGTTTTGGCTCCACTTTTCTATAGCCTCCTAATTCAGATTTTTCATTATCCTGACTGAACAGTCTCAATTATTCCCTTCTAACTCCTCTGCCTGGTCCAGTCTTGTATTTCTTAAATCCCACACTGCAGCCTGAGAAATCCATCTAAAACCTAATTCTAAACATATTACTATACGTGTGTTTCTCAGTCTCTTAATTTCCAAGGTGCAACAGTTAATAATGTGTCTGTAAAGAAATAGCTCAATGCATGGCTGCAGTTCAATTTGTCATGGTTAGTACAGACAGTACAAAACTCCCTAAATCCAAGGTTTGTTCCTCTGATAGTCACAGGAAGCCATATTAGAATTAAAATGTTGCTTAGAATAGAAACATGAGTTATATAATTCAAGCGTTTAAAGAAATCAGGTTAAAGCGTGGAGCTCTCACCTCCCCAGCCATTTTCATCAGTCTGCACACTGTCTGCCTGGACAGCGCTTATATGGAGATTAGCACCTTTTCATTTGGGGGTTCCATGGTCTCTACTCCAAACAGAACTAACCTTTTTGTTTATACAGGGGAGCCAAAACTTTTCCTCTACCATCTTAGGGTTTCCAGCTGGGCATAAAGTAACAGAAGAAAAGCATACCAATTTTATTTTCATATGCATATGGGAGTCTTCACTAGAAAATGAAGACCCAAAAAGTAATTCAACCTAAATGCTTATCTACTAGGTTGAAAAAAGTGTAGTAATTGTGGAAGGAAAAGTACCTAAAATATATGGGAGAATAAAAAGAAGATAAGGGTTATTTTAACAGGGTTTATGGGTACAGATTGTTCCAAGCCTCAACTGCCTGTCTCTGATGATAAGATTGTTCTTTTCCTCTAGGTGCACGAAGAGCATATTTTGCATGAGAATTTTCTCCTGCTTTCAGTAGAAAAGGGAAATCAGAGTACCTTTCTGTCACCTGTTGTTCTTCGAGTGTCTTTAGCTCAAAATGGTCAATATGCCAGATCAGCATACTTTGGGTGATGTTTCTGAACTACTTCATTTATATCGTCTTTCTAAGTAAGGTATAATACCACTGCTGAGGCTTTTACTTATTAAACTTTAACTACATTCCAGACTTGCCTCACAAGATTGCACCTAACTTGTTTTAATTAGATTTTGAGGTACTCCAAAACTCTTTAGTCCTACAATTCTACAGTTTCCAAGTTTATCCTTACAAAGTCACTAGCTTAAGCAAATATTTGAGTACCTACTCTATGCAAAGCACTATTTGATGTTCTAGGTATAATCTATGACCTAAACAAACACTGAAACAGCTTTTTTGGAAAATGCCATAAAGAGTAGCTGTCCTAGAGGGCGATGTTATTTTTCTTATTGTTAAGTCCTTGGGTAGCCTCTCACTATTGACACTATCTCCAAAAATGGATTATTGGGAAGCTTGTTAAAAACTTCAAGTAATCATTTTATAGCATAAATGATCACCTCACAATTATCAATCACACATTGGCTTTTCTTAAAATGTAGCACTGAGGATGATCCTAATTTTCCATTCTCCTTAAATTTAACAGTAAATAATTTTAGATGCAAAGAATAATTACATTAATTCGTGTTAAAGGTTTGATCAGAGACATAGAATTTAAAAGTTGCCATTAAACTGTTTTCTACATTCATAAACTTCTCTCATTCTTCTGTCACCTGACAGTGTTGGACTTTGAGCTGAGCTGTCTTTGAGCATCAATGGCTAAGAAATCTTTGTACCCTTTTGTGTTCCAGGAAATGGCTAACCAACAAAGCACAACCCTGACCTCTCACATTCTAAGATGCCTCCATCCTTCCTCGTGACTCCTATATGGCACATGACTCCCTTGTTTATCTGCCTGTATAAAAAAAAAAATCCCAAGCCCCTCCCTTTTCTTTGAGGGTTCCTCATTAATCAACATTTTCTCTATTGCAATTGTTTAAACAAATTAATCTCCTTAATTGTCCAATGTAGTTTGTTCTTCACACACCAAATCGTACTGTTCAATGCTGCCTCAACACAAAGTTGATTGGGTTTTTATGAGGATTAAACATGTTAATACTTAGGGTGGCTGGTTAGCTCAGTTGTTTAGAGCATGGTGCTGGTAGCACCAAGATTGCTGGTTCGATCCCTGCATGGGCCACTGCGAGCTGCGCCCTCCTTAAAAAAACAAACAAACAAACAAAAACACCACATAACATGTGTTAATATTTGTATATTACTTTGAATGGTTTCAGATATCCAGTATGTGTTCAATATTGTATTATCTGTAATATCTATATTATCTATAATAATAATTATTTAATTATTGTTAAGCCCTAATCAGTGTTAGAGAAAAAAATAGTATTCAAAGTCTCAGAGAAAACATTATTCATGACACTTGTTGAAGATGGTTATACAGACTTTATTCAAAAGGGATCATTGCAATGGTCATAGAGAAATCTCAGTGGGGTCTTGCAGTGGGAGCGAGTATAGACTCAACAGGAAATACAACATAGTCAAATGAGAATTTACAGCCAAGGGACGCAGAATAGCGTCATTACTAAGAGGAAACCAGAGGGGAGTCTGTCCAGAACAACCTGTCAGTATTCTTGCTGAAGGCAGGACGGGGTGGTCACACATCACCTGGGGCGGGCGGCGGGGGGCAGAGGAGAAACCAAATTAGACGTTGATAATGATAAGATATGGAGGATGGGAGTTCCAGTTAAACTGACTTATGAAGATTTTTGCTAAAATTGGACAATACTGAGAGGAACACCAGAGTCCAAAAGTCAGGCCTCGTTGAAAAAAGGTCAGCAGAGACTGAGTAGAGTTTGGTGAAGGAGAGAATCTTTGTCATCAGGGAAGGTGGCTTGGAAAAATATACTCATCTATATATTATATTTGCAGTGCACAATCTGACCTAAATTGCCCAAAGGAGGAGAAGCAGGAAAGGGTTAAGGGGAAGGGATGGGAGTGAGAGGACGACAAGGCTGAGAAAAGGAGAAAATATAGGGTTTGTTTGTTAGAACTGGTTTTCTCCTACATTCCTAATACTACTGCTAAAATACAGAGTGAGCACCTTCCCTTCCAATCTCATCGTTGCAAAAGTATGTCCTCAGTCTAAATCCCCTTTCCTACTTCACAGCATGACAGCTCTCATCTAGCAGAGACCTCTTCCTTCCCTTTCAATACCTTCGACCTACAACAGTACATTCTTCCTCTACACCTGCTTGTATCTCATTGGCCAGGACCACGTCACATAACCACTTTAGTTTCAAGAGAGGCTGAGGAATTGAATTTTTGGGTTTTATAGCTGCTATAATAGAGTCGAATAAGAAAAAGACATGAAGGTGTATGGAATGGCTGTTATATGGGCCAATCTATTGTATCTGAGACACGGAGATTCAAGATGACAATATTGGACACAGCCATCTCTAGCAGAAGTTCAGTACCCTAGATTTTCCTCACCATGCCATGCACCTATGGTGTCTCACTCAGCCCTGAATCTTCCCCAGTGTGTGCTTCTCTCTTGATGCTGGAGGAAGAATGAGACGAATCCAATTATAAGTCCTGACTCTCCAGTTGAAATTTCATCTTATTGCAGCTCAGCTTTTCCAATACAATCCTACTTGTGGTTGTTACCTACTTGTGGTCTTTCTTTTAAATGCCCATCCCTTTTCTTCATAGGAATAAAAATCATACCAAAACCATCTTGTGTCATATAGTCAGTCAGACTCCCCTTTATGCTATTGATAGCAATAGCAAGAGCAGAAAGAGGAGTGGGGCCAGGTCAGGAACCTAGTCAAGAGGCAAAAGCACCAAGGGCTATTGTGAAAACTTAATTTGAAAGGAACTGATCAAGATTGCAGCTGTTATTTGGCAACAATATGAAGAGGCAGGGCAAGAGATTTGGAGGGCTTGCACTACAGTCAGATAGAGTTATGTGGCCTGCAGTGGGTTCTAACCTACATGACGGTCTAAACTGGTCTCCTGAAGGCTTCTGAAGAAAGTGACACAGGTGTTAGTCACCATCACTCTGAACCAACCACATGACAGATTAATTCAACCAACTACCTCCACTGTAGTTTCTCCTACATTTCTATTACTTTCCTTGGCATTTTCCTTGTACCAGTCCTACATGTCTAACTACTCACAGAACAACCCCACTCAGATGTTTATGCCCTGCACAGGAACATCAGCGTAATATTGGGAACAAAACGGAAAAGAATGTCACCTGCGTTACCATCCCCATGGGTGAAGTTCTAATTTCTAGGGCATAAGCTGTGAAAAGCTTCTTCTTGCACAGGCTCCTAGGAGGAAAGAAGGACTGGGGTACCTTGAGGTAGGTGTGGGGTACCTTGAATTTTTGCCACCTTGGTTGAGAAGGGTAGGAGCTGGAAATTTGCCATTTCAAAACTGTGGATGGTTTTTTTGTTCCATAAAAACATGGAAATACATTTCAGACAAACCCCTTTGTTCTGATTAAACCTCTTGAATTTTTTGTGTGATGTAAGTATACAGCAAAGACTACTATTATAAAATGGGGTTTTGTTTAACTATGTAAAAGACTGTTCACTTGGTAGACAAGAGTTGAATTTCCACAGATTTGGTTCCTTTGAGTGAATGTCTCCCCTGAGAGTGACACTCCTTTATACCTGAAAAGGGATGCTTTTCCTGGGACATGTGAGTTGAGGACATTGCTGATGGAAGATAAGGACCTGGGGCTAGAGGTTGAAGGCCTGTTTATGTAAGACACATTCTGAACAGTGCTGCTTTCAGCTCCAGATTGTGAAGTGAGATACAGAGCTGAAGAGGCTGACGCCTCTGCCCAGAATCTTTCATCAACTAACACGCTGAAGAATGTCAGCTTTTAGAACCTCAGACCTAGAAACAGCATTCAGTGCTTCCTGGTGTTCTCTCTCTCTCTCTCTCTCTCTCTCTCTCTCTCTCTCTCTCTCTCTCTCTCTCGCCTCCCCCACCCCTCCTTCTCTCCTTCCCTCCCCCCATCTGTCTCTCTCTCTTTTCCTTTCTCTCCCTCTATCTTTCTGTATCTTTAATCTGTGCTGTGTCTGGTGGTTTCCTTATCTCCTACTACAAATAAGCATTCTTCACAAGACAAGAAATAGGAGCACTGGTGTCTCTTTTCAAAAACTTCTAACCTCAGTATTGAAAGGCAAGGCCTTCCTTGCTATCCCCACCTGGTGAAGTAGTATGACTTATATCACATGACTTACCTCACCAGAGGGAGAAGTACTGTGACTGACCTGGGCTGAGCCACATGACCAGGGATATAAGCTTTGCCACAAGAAGAAGGTGTGACGGGAATTGGCAAGTAATCTGACTGGTGTCCTTGGCAGCTAAAAACAATAGCTAGCATTTTCATTATATGAAAAGCTGAGTAAGATTTATTTCTCAACTCTGGGCACATATCCACTGCTTCAGAGTCCCATCTGTGCTGCCTTGTATTCTTAGGCAAGCCCTTAAGGACAGAGAGAAAAGACATGTTTTCCAAAGCTTGAACACTAGCACTAAGTGGGGCACCCAAACATTTGTGAATGAGGGAATAAACGAAAATCCTGAATGCGTTATTTCCTGAGCCTTGCCCATCACCTACTTTGTTTACCTTGCTCCTTTTCTTCATGTGATGAAAAAAAAATGTGTTACCTATAGCAGGGGATACAGGTAAAAGGGGTGGTCTTATCTGCCCTGATTCCTAACTGGGTAATAGGAGAAGAGGATACAATTCAACAACATGAATTTGAGCCATTCAATCCCCATAAATTTGTGAAGTAGGAATCCAAGATCTTAGATTTTTAAATGTGTTAACATAAATGTAATCAACTTAAACTGCTTATACGATTAGAGTAAACTTCTAATATTTACCATTTTATTGAAAAAAATCAAGAAAATTAATTTTTAAAAGAGGGAAAATAGTTTGTAGTAGTACTATAATTGCAATTATTAAAAGAATTGCTTACCACAGAATTCCTAACTACCATTCACGGCAATAATAATTATGCTTTATCATTAAATATGTGTCAAATTAATTTTGCAAATTCTTTTCTTTCCAGTTTTGTTGAGATATAATTGACATGTAACGTTCTATTAGTTTAAGGTGTACAGCATAATGATTTGATATATGTATGTATTGTGAAATGATTACCGTAATAGTTTACTAACATCCATCACCTCACATAGATACAAAATTTTTCTTGTGATAACTTTTAAGATCTCTCTCAGCAACTTTCAAATATACAATCCTATATTCTTAACGTTAGTCACCATACTGTACATCACGTTCCCAGAACTTGTAACTGAGAGTTAGTACTTTTGACCACTTTCACCCATCTGCCTACCCCTTAATAGGGATATTGGCCTGTAATTGTCTTTTCTTGTGATCTCCTTGTCTGGTTTTGGTATCAGGATAATGCTGCTTCATAAGATGAATTTGGAAGTGTTCCTTCCTCTTCTATTTTTTGGAAGAGTTTAAAACGGATTAGTATTAATTCTTCTTTAAATGTTTGGTAGAATGCACCAGTGAAGCCATCTGGTCCTAACTCCTTCGTTGGGAGATTTTTGATTACTGATTCAATCACCTTATTAGTAATTGGTCTGTTCAAATGTTCTATTTCTTCATAATTTAGTCTTTGTAGGTTTTTTGTTTTTAGAAATGTATCCATTTTTTCTAGTATGTCCAATTTGTTGGTGTATAATTGTTCACAGTACTATCTTATGATCTTCTGTATTTCAGTGGTAATGTGTCCTCTTTCATTTCTGATTTTATTTATTAAAGTTCTCTTTTTTCTTAGTGAGTCTAGCTAAAGGTTTGTCAATGTTGCTTATATTTAAAAACAAAAACAAACAAATAAACAAACAAAAAACAGCCCTTAGTTTTATGGAGACTTTCTATTGTCTTTTTAGTCTTTATTTCATTTATTTTTGCTCTGATCTTTGTTATTTTCTTCCATCTACTAACTTTGGATTCTGTTTGTTCTTCTTTTTCTAGTTTCTTGAGATATAAAGTTAGTTTGCTTATCTGAGATATTTCTTATTTCTTAATGTAGGTGTTTATCACTATGAAGTTCCCTCTTAGAACTGCTTTTGCTGCATCCTATACATTCTAGTATGTTGTATTTACATTTTCATTTGTCTCAAGATATATTTTTATTTCTCTTTTGATTTCTTCTTTGACCCATTGGTTGTTCAGTAGCAAGTTGTTTAATCTCCACATATTTGTGCACTTTCAAGTTTTCTTCTTGTAATTGAATCTGAGACAAGAAAGGAAAACCAGTGTATATTTATATCAATGTTATATTAACTTTTTAGTTACCGTTTCTTGTTCTCTTTATTTGTTCTTGTGTATTCATGTTACCGTTTAGTATCATTCCTTTCTCCAGTACAGCTTGCTCTCACAATCTCCTTTGCCTTGCTTTTGACAAATATATGAAATATCTATATGCCACATGCCTAATAATACAACTATATACATTTACATACTTGCTTTTAATATTTATTATGAGAATAAATGTACATTTATTCTGTCTTTTTTAATTACATAATTATCTTCAACATAATTGGTTTATCATGTGGATTAGAATTGCAGTCAGGGTTACTTTATTCAGCCTGAAAATTTTTCTTCAGTTTTTCTTGTAAGGCAGATTTCCTAACAATAAAGTCTTTCTCTCGCTCTCTCATGCTCCCGCTCTCTTTTTTTTTTTTTTTTTTTTTTTTTTTTTTTGGTGGTGGTAGTGGGATAGATAGCTGTATGCTCTCATGTTTTGAAAGATAGTTTTGCTGGATATAGAATTTTTGGTTGATGGTTTTCTATTTCAGAACTTTGAATATGTCGTCCCACTACCATATAGCATTCATTGTTTCTGATTAGAAACCAGTTGAATCTTATTGGAGTTTCCTTGTATTGATGAATTATTTTCCTCTCAGTGCTTCAAGATTTTCTGTCCTTAGCTTTCAGCACTTCACTATATAGTGTCTATGTATGGATCTCCTTGTTTTTATCCTTCTTGGAATTGGTTCAATTACTGGGATGTAGAGATGTGTTAATTAATATTTTTTTATCATATTTAAGATGTTTTCAGGAATTATTTTTTGAATATTTTTCTCTGTTTCTTTTTTTTCTTCTGGCACTCCCATTTTGTACATATTGATCGGCTTAATCGTGTCCCACAATTCTCTAAGCCTCTGTTCATCTTTGTTCATTCTTTTTTTTTTTTCCATTCTTTGGATTATATTAACTCTATTGAACTACCTTCAAGTTTGCTGGCTTTTCCATCTACTCCTTCAAATCTACTGTTGATTCCCTCTAGCGAATTTTTTCATTTTAGTTATTATAATTTACAACTCCAAATTTATCCATTTGGTACTTTTTAGAAATATGGTTTCTATCTCATTTTATATACTATATTAGATGGGACATTGTTATTATATCTTCCTTTACTTCTTTAAGCCTGGTTTCCTGAAGGTAGGTCGTATACTTCTAAGAATTTATTTCTTCCAGGTTGTCCAATTTGTTGGGTGTATAATGATTCATCATAGTCTCTTATGATTTTTATTTTTGTGGCATAATATCATTTTTTACTTCTCATTTTCTGTATTTGAGTATTTTGCCATTTTTCATAGTTTCCTCTAGGTCTTTAAACATATTTACAATAGCTAACTTGAATTAAATTTAATTTGTTAAATCCAACAACTTGTCCCTCTCACAAGCAGTTTCTATTGCCTGCTTTTTTCCCTATGTAGGTCACATTTTCCTGTTTCTTTATGTCTTGTAAAATTTTTGTTAAAAACTGTAAAATTTAGATAACAGATTGTAGCAACTCTGGACACCTAGCCTCTCCTCCCCCACCCCCCAGTTCCATGTATTGTTGTTATTTGTTTGTTTAACAACTAAAAGGGCTATTTTAGTGAAGTCTTTTTCCCCTACAGTGTGAAGCCTCTGATGTTGTTATTCAGAGGATTCAGCCTTGGGCATATTCACATTCCCTGGGATGACAGTGGTTTTAATAGGGCACTCCCTTTGACTGTCTCTTTTCCTGCTGTTAGCTTTCACCAGTTTCTGGGTGATTGCGCTATAGTTTTTGATAATGCCTTGGGGGCATAAATGGCTTCACAGTCTGACTCAACAAAATTCAGGTTCTTTTTCAGGAATACTTTTTCAAGTCAGTATTCAAGGTTTGTTCTGACCCTAAGAAGGCTCTTCTTAGCCATGTCTTTCTTCGGTTTTCTCTGATAAACTAGCTTGCCTATGGTTTAGCTTGTATCACTCATGTGGCAACCAGCTTCTTCTTAACTGCTTACCAACAAATCTTCTAATTTTGAGAGCATTCTTAGGCTTGAACTTCCCATAGTCTGTTTCAAATGAAGTGAATTCCCTTGGGAATAACTTTGGAGGTTTTGTTTTATGTCCTGAATTTCCCTGTAGTCAAAATCTCTGAACCTCAGTTTCCGAAGCTGGGGTAGGAAGTGACATACTTCTTCCTGAGTGACATCCCTGCTTTAGGAGTAAAAGCAGGCAGTAGCCTCTATTTTCAGTTTGCCACTTCCATGCTATGAATGAGCTGGGGCAATGACTATTTGGGATTCAGTATTTACAATGTTCTGTGCCTGATTAGAACCTCCTTTCCTGTGAATGGGGCTGGGTGAAAGAAGAGAGAACCTTTTTGGCCACACTTGTATGGAAGTTAGCCTCTGTAACACATAGCTAGGTTTTGTGTGTGTGATATATATTCAAGTAGTCTGATCTTTCTAAGAAGATACCATAATACTCAAATGGGAGCTGTGGGGAGTGGGAACCCTGTGTTCTCTCTGAACCTAGTTGGAATGGAATCTCTCATTCCAAGTAAGGAGAGTGGGAGAGGGAGCATTTTGTGGTTTAAATGCCACAGCTCTCATTGATTTTACTTTTAGTATATTTTCTTGAATAAATGTGCCTTTATTTGCTTATGTTTTAGGGATAATTCCTAGACAATTTAAAGGTTATATTAAAAAATAATTTTGACTACTTATGCTTGTTTTCCATGAAAGCTGACTTATGGAACATGTCGTGCTGCCTTGCAGAAAATGGGAGGTTCAAGGTGTTCTTGTAAAATGCTCTCTACAGTCTGCTGTTTGTGCTTGCATAAAATAAAAGAAAAATCATGGTAGTAACCACAAGTGAGTACTTGAAATTCATCTAGTCCAAATTGAAATGTGCTCTAAGGGTAAAATACTCACCAGATTTTGAAGACTTAATATGATTTTTTAAAACCTCATTAACAATTTTTATTGATTTATAAAACATTAGATGTATTTGATTAGAAAATATAGCATTAAAATTATTTAACCTGTTTCTTCTTACTTTTTAAAGATATGCCTGCTAAAAATTGAAGACTTACATCTGTGGTTCTCATTTGTGGCTTGCATTACATTTCTATTGAACAGTATTTCTCCAGAGATTACAGCATACCTCCTTCACTTACTAGAGTCTACTATAGATTAGTACTTTTGCAAATTACTAGACATTGCAAAAATTTTAGAGTACTTTCACTCTGTTAACTGCTCCTTTCCTCCTTTTGTGCTATTGCTATCAAGTGTTTTAATGATAGATATTATAAATGTCATTTGACATTACTATTATTGCTTTACACACTTAATATTAACCCACACTTGACCCTTTCTGTTGCTATTTACTGCCTCCTGCCTGTCCATGCTTCCATCTAGTTTCACTTCACACTATAGAAGCATTTCCAGCACTCCAAGAGGCTCCATTATGCCTTTCCTAATCAGTATTTCACTGAAGGTAATACCATCCTGACCTTTACAACCATAAATTAGGTTTGCCTACTTTTGATCTCCATATATATGGACTTATGCAATATGTACTGGGGTTTTGGGGTATTTTTTGTTTTTGTTTTTTTGTTTTTGTTTTTTTTGTTTTGCATGTAGCAGTTTTCTGAGTAACATTGCCTTGTATGAATATGCCACAGTTGGTTTATCCATTATCATATTGATGTAGATTTGGGTTGTTTCCAGATTATTGAGATTATGAATAAAGCTGTAATGACCATTTTTATACATGTACTTGATGAATGAAATTGCTGAGTCATATGGAAGACTCTTTTTTTTTTTTTTTTTTTTAAAGATTTTATTGGGGAAGGGGAACAGGACTTTATTGGGGAACAGTGTGTACTTCCAGGCCTGTTTTCCAAGTCAAGTTGTTGTCCTTTCAATCTTAGTTGTGGGTGGTGCTGTTCAGCTTCAAGTTGTTGTCTTTTCAGTCTTAGTTGTGGAGGGCGGAGCCCAGCTCCAGGTCCAGGTGCCGTTGCTAGTTGCAGGGGGCAGCTCAGCTCAAGGTGCTGTGTTCAATCTTTGTTGCAGGGGGCGAAGCCCACCATCCCTTGAGGGAGTTGAGGAATCGAACTGGCAACCTTGTGGTTGAGAGCCCGTGCTCCAACCAACTGAGCCATTTGGGAGGCAGCTCAGCTCAAGGTGCTGTGTTCAATCTTAGTTCAGGGGGCGGAGCCCACCATCCCTTGCAGGACTTGAGGAATTGGACTGGCAACCTTGTGGTTGAGAGCCCACTGGCCCATGTGGGAATCGAACCGGCAGCCTTCGGAGTTAGGAGCATGGAGCTCTAACCGCCTGAGCCACCGGGTCGGCCCTGGAAGACTCTTTAGTAGATACCACCAAACAAATTTCAAAACCTTTTTATTCCAATTATTTCATGACAAATCATTTCTTCCAAATGTTAGGTTCTTTATAACTTTCCTCCTATAGTTCTAAATTAACAAAACTAGCATTTTGGTAGGTCCAAAGGGAAGCTGTTAGTCATGTATTTCCATAAAGACTTACATATCTGGAACATAGACAGCATAAACACCAGAAGGATATAAATGAAATAAAAGTAGCATATATAATTTGAAGCTGGAGTCGATCTGGTATTACTAGTTTAAAAAATAGGCTCCTAAGTATGACTACAGTGATAGAATCTGCCCACCAAATTTGTATTCTGCCTTTTCCAGTTACTAGTTGTGTGAGTTTGGGAAAGATGCTGAAAGCCTCAGTTTTCTTCTTGATAAAATGAAAATAACAGCAGTACCTACCTATTTCATTGGGTTGCTATGACAATGGAATGAAATAATGTTTGTAAAGTGCTTAACACAGTGTCATACATATAACAAACTCTACTTAAATATGAAGAAGTATATAACTTCAGATCAATTAAATTACATGATGGTAAAATGGATATGAACATTCAAGCCACTTTGGATTCAAGTTTAAAACACCTTTTACCTCTGTCTAAATGCCAGGGGAAATCAAGTTGCAATGTTTTTCACTCCTTTTATTACCAAAACAAATTCAACTTTGAATGTTTCCTTTTTTCATATGTCTCTCCCCAAAATGAAAAGATGAATTTCCCACATAGAATGACCATGTTTTTGTCAAAGTATATGAGTGACTATGTTCCTTGTTTAACTTCCTTTGCACATGTAACTGAAGTAATATGTGCTTTCCAAACTAGGGGAAAGTTATATTGTCTAAAATGACTTATATAAAAGTGTATGCTATATTTTATCAGGCAATGGGTTGTAATCAATCATACTGCCAAAAGATGTAGATGTAGGTACTGTTCCTTTTAAATTCCGCAGAACTAGAATACTTCTGGGGAATTAATTCATCTAAACTAAGAACAAAATTTGCGTTTGGCCAAAATGAACAACTTCACTCTTGAAACGATTGAAATTTAATGATTCAAAGGCTAAATGCTTGCTATTTTGTCCAAAAGTAAGAAGTTTATATTCAGTGTTGAATAACTGAAAAATTGACTTTAGTTTCTTTTACTTTCAGGTTTTTTGAAATTTTTCCCCCACCTTATATTATCTCTATCTGAATGTGTTTTGTAAATGTGCACTAATGCATTCAGAAAACATTCTTCTTTCCTCAAGAAGTCTACTTGACCTCTGTGCATGGAAGAGAAGAAATTTGTTTGCTCTACATTCTCATTTTCCTTATATTTTACAAATTGCAAATTTTGAAGATAAGATAGCCACATGGTATTCTGAAGGCTCAGCTGTAGGTGCAGAAGAAAAAAAAACAAATTATTTGGTGCTCAAAACAAACGTTGGCCAAGTAAGTACAGTGCACAGGCGTGGTGCTGGCTTTGACACAAGTCAGGGTTTCAAACCGCATCATTACAGCCATCACCTGTATCATCTTCATTGATCGCTCTCTGTCTCTTTCTCTATTTCTCTCATCTCTCTTATCCCTCTGCAGGGGCAGTGGGGAGGTGCACTGGTTTTTTTTTGTTGTTGTTGTTTTTTTGGTGCTGTTTTAACAAATTACTACAACTTAAATGGTTTAAAACAACTTAAATTTATTTGGGGGAAGGTCTGGAAGTCAGAAGTGCAAAATAAGTATTGCAGGGCTAAAATCAAGGTGTGGGCAGGGCTAATTCATTCTGGAGGTTCCAGGAGAGATTCTGCTTCTTGCTGTGATGGTTAATTTTATGTGTCAACATGATTGAGCCACAGGGTGCCCAGATATTTGATTAAACATTATTTAGGGTACATCTGGATGGGTGTTTCTAGATGAGATTAACATTTGAATCTGTAGACTGAGTAAAGCACATTACTCTCACCCATGTGTGTGGGCCTCATCCAATACTTTGAGGGCTTGAATAGAATAAAAAGGTCAAAGTAAGGAAGAATTCATTCTCTCTGCCTATCTTTGAGGTGGACACAAGTCTTCTGACTTCAGACTTGAACTCAAATTGGGTCTCTCCAGCTTGCCGACTGAAGATCTTGGGACTTTTCAGCCTTCATAATCACACGAGCCAATTCCTTAGAATAAATCTCTTTATATATT
The DNA here is from genome assembly GCF_004115265.2 of Rhinolophus ferrumequinum. NCBI lineage: Eukaryota > Metazoa > Chordata > Mammalia > Chiroptera > Rhinolophidae > Rhinolophus > Rhinolophus ferrumequinum. Next base: position 50,091,973 of record NC_046288.1, read on the forward strand.
TTTTTCTGTTTCTCTGGAGAACAGAAAAATGTACATGACTCCTCCAGCTTCCAGAGGCTGCCAACATTCCTTGGCTTGTGACCACACCACGCTACTCTCGACTTCCATGGGCATTTTGCCTTCTATTCACTCTGACCTCCTGCCCTTTCTCTTATAACAACTCTTACAATTACAGCAGATCCACCTCCAGATGAAATATCCAGGATAGTCTGCTCATCTCAAGATAACTTAATCATACTGCACAATCTCTTTTACTGTGTAACATAATCACAGGTTCCAGAGATTTAGATGTCAGCATCTTTAGGCAGTCATTATTTAGCCAAACACAGTGGGTGTCTTTTTCACCAACTCTAGCAGAAAAGTCCTAGAAAGAACTCTTATTGGCCCAGCTTGGGTTACAAACCCATCCCTAAGCCAATTACCATGGCCAAAAGGATATCAAGACTTGGTCAGCCAAATCTGTATGTCCACTCCTTCTGAGGGATGGAATAAGAATGTTGTGACAATGTTCCTGCCAGGGCCATAGGAATTGGAGAGGAATAGTTCCCCACAGGAAGTGCTGCCATTAACCAGAAGAAGAGAGAAGGGATGGCAAAAACAAACAAAAAAATAGATGCTCACTACATATTACCATATGAACCGCACTGTCAACCCTCTTTGATAACAGCAGCAGGACTTATTTAAAAATTCTATGAATGAGAATGTGTACTTGTTTGTATGTTTTAATTTTGGACAGAAAAAAAACAGTGAATAAGGGCATGGGATTTAGAGTCAGAAAAATCAGTATTTATAGCCTGACTCCACTCTTTCTGGCTGTGTAATATTAGACATGTTATTGAAATTCCCTGATTCGCAGTTTCCTCACAGGTAAGATAAAGTTGATTATAATATTGGAGATGAATACTTTTCATGTTTTCTGACTACCCAGCACATTTGAAAACATCTTTACCATACTGGAATTTCCCCAGTTTTAAGAGTCCCATTTCCAAAAGGTAGAATACAAAAATTAAATTCCCAGCCTCTCGTGCAGCTGGGCCTAGGGATATGACAGCAGCTTTGACTTCTCCAATCAGACTCACACACACCCAAATTTGACCAGTAAGTGAGCAACAAGAGGAAGGAAACTCCAGTTAGAATCCACTTTTGCTGGCATGGGTGGAGGGGAGGGAACGACAATTCTGCTTCTTCTAATGGTAGTAGCAATAGGGTACGCAGTTACTCAGCGGTTTCAAGGTCCCGTCCCTGGAACAGCAATGGCCTAGGTGGGAGCTGGAAGTTGGCAGCACCTGCCCTAATGCTCTGCAAGACAGCACGAAAAGCAGCAGCTTCCTATTTGGGCCAACTGTGCCGTGTGGTTTTCAGAATTGTTCCTAAGAGCTTAACTTCAGGTTTAGTTTTCCAGACCTCCCGACAATTCTATGAGCCAACCAATATCCTTTTAATAAGCTCCCTTTTCTGCTTAATCAGCTAAAGAAAGTCTGCTTCAGTTGTTTGAAATTACAGGTGATGACTGATATATCCACTAAATAGCATACGTTGTCACAGTTTGGCTTCCTCGATTTGCCTGCACCTAGGATTGTTTCCCAAATACATTACCTGCACCCAAGCTCTTGTTTCAAGATTGGCTTTTGAGGGAACCCAATGAACACAGACCCTATTAACAGAAGCCCAATCTCAGGAAAATAGCTACACATTGACTTTGAGCATTTTAAATAAAAATAGGCATTTAAAATTAAAACTCTAAGGTGAATGCCCTCACCATTGTTTCCTTCAAAGAAAAGTGCTGAAACACTGAATTTTATTTTTTGAGTTTTGATGTCATTCCCATGACTTTCTATACCATTACTGTACTGGCATACATTATTTATTTTCCACAAATATGTTGGCAAATTTTCTAAAGAGAACAGTCTTTCTAATATATCATCTTTTTGTTTATTCCAGAGGTAAAGGTTTAATATGCGTGTAACTGAAAAAGTGCTGAAATTTGAGAATGCATTTAAAAGAATAAGATTAACATTCTGTAATTTTCTACTGACTGGAATGTAGTTTACAAGAAAAACTGATTACTTTTACAGAGAAGTTCAAAACCTTAAACCAACAATACGTGAATGATTTCATTTGAATAAATTAGAAGAATTGATTCATCTTTGTTGCAAAGTGATCCAGTTACATTTAGTCAGGGAGCATTCACAATGTTTGGGCTCAGTGTTTCTGAAAATCTAAAATGAAAAAAACTAGAGCACATTTTCCCTTCAGGCTCTAATTTGAAAATTCAATTAAGATTTATTGATAAAAGACTGCACCAGCTAAAATATATTATCCTAATTTAGGATATCAATAAGCATTTCTGTGATTTTTTATGCACCATAAATTATATACTTTAATTTATGACTATCTGATGTCCAAATGTGTTGGTAAATTAGATGCCTAAAGCAACGTGTGGGAATAGAATATAATTCTGTTAATTTTGAAAAAAAGTGGCACTTGTATTCTAATCATAACAGAGCTCACAACTTGCATACGAGACTCATTATATTTATATGATGGCTCTGCTGTTCTCCAGTCTTCTACCCCTGGCTGGTCTACCCACACACCATAAAGACAAACTGAAAGCACCAAGAAAGTTTTAGGCAATTGCCTCCACACTTTCCTATTTGTCTCTCCCAAAACTCATACCTCGGGCGGCCCGGTGGCTTAGGCGGTTAGAGCTCCATGCTCCTAACGCCAAAGTCTGGTGGTTCAATTCCTACATAGGCCAGTGAGCTCTCAACCACAAGGTTGCCAGTGCAACTCCTCGAGTCCCCTAAGGGATGGTGGGCTCCGCCCCCTGCAACTAAGATTGAACACGGCACCTTGAGCTGAGCTGCCGCTAAGCTCCTGGATGGCTCAGTTGGTTGGAGTGCATCCTCTCAACCACAAGGTTGCCAGTTTGACTCCCGCAAGGAATGGTGGGCTGTACCCCGTGCAACTAGAAAACAGCAACTGGACCTGGAGCTGAGCTGCACCCTCCACAACTAAGACTGAAATGACAACAACTTGAAGCTGAACCACAACTAGGATTGAAAGGACAACAACTTGACTTGGAAAAAAGGCCTGGAAGTACACACTGTTCCCCAATAAAGTCCTGATCCCCTTCCCCAATAAAAAAAATCTAAAAAAAAAAAAAGCTCATACCTCGTCGGGCCTGCTCTGATTTTTGGTAGACTGCATGTGTAACAGATTTCCAGAGGAAGCTGAACTTAGAACACTGAGTGACAAGTTGGCAGCATTCTGGGTTTAGGTACCTGAAGCCAATCCCCTTGGAGATCTCTGTTTCGTTCTTAGTCATGTTAGATATTCAGGCATCTGTTCTCTTGGGGGTAAGTCTTATAACCTCGGCATACAGAGCTTGCTTCTAGGGTAAGAAGTGGGGAAATCAGCATACTGATGGAGGAGCCACTTGGGATAAAATAAAACAGAATCTGAACAACTTCCTTTTTGAGGCTCAGCATTGTTAGCAATTTTCTGACACATTAAGGTGGTTCAGTTCAAGATTTATCATTGGAAAATAGCACCAAGGTTTTGGAAGTAGAACTTTCTCTGTCAGTGGTTTGTGCTCAGGACCCACAGCCAAACAAGAACGTACATGTCCAAAACAAGCAGCTTTGACCAAAGTACATAGGAGAAGCAGGAAGACACTCCAGGATCTTCTAGTAATGGCCTAGCATGTTATCCGGTTAGGGGATGAATGGCTGGATGTGGGCAAGTTTAAGTTTGAAGCCTAACCATGATAAAACTGTGCAGGGCTGAAGAGATCTGGAGAAGAGAATTATTGTAGCAGTAGATAGGTGTTCCTCTGCCTGGGCAGTATAGGTGCTCAGTAGAGATGCCAAGTGTAATAACAAAAAACTGGTGCTGAAGACCTCAATAGACTTTTGGTTCTCTCTCCTCACTTCTTTTGGGAAGCTAAACTGACCATTGTGGACCGCATGTTGTGGGGAGGCCACAAGAGGCAGACATCGGTGTTTCTGCAAAGATGAGAATTAGGCATGCCAAGATGACAAATTAAGTTGTGGTTGCCAGCTCTGCTCACTGCTCGAGCTTTGGCCGTTTCCCTTGTACTCCTGTGTTTCTGGGTATAAGCTACATGTATTGCAAAATCTAGATAAAAGTTCTATTGTTTTCCTATGGAAGATAAAAATTGAGCAGAAAAATATTGTTGAAAATTTATTTTTTAAATACCCAAGTAACTCAAGATATTATGAAAGATTAAAAAAAGAAAAGAAAACAATATGTAGATTTATAACAGCCTGTTTTACAAATCTCAAAGTGTTTAGGAGAACAGTAAGGATCTGGCTAACTGAGAAAGATCCTGAGACACAAGATTGATTGAATATTAAGAGAAGGCCATTTTCAGGTTTAGAAAGGATAGGTGGTAAATAGGAGAAGGCTTAGACAAAAACAACACCAAATATAGCCCAGATATTGAAATTGTTTCATAACTCTGTGCTTTAAAAGCAGATTCACCCTTCTACTCCTTATGTGGCTGATAACCCAACAAAAAAACTTTTGGACAAAAATGTGTTGGAAAACAATATAAAAGAAAGCATCCTATTATGAAATATTTTTAAAATAAAATATTTAGTAGTAAACTTTTAAAAAATTAAGATAGAGTTGAGGGAAGTAGTGGATTAGAAAATAAATAAATGGAGATATAGTTTGGTCTGGTATTCAATAAAATAAACATAAAAATTCTCCCAAAATTTAATAGGTTAATTCAATGTCATCTCCAAAAAAAATCCAAAGAAGTTTCTTCTTTTCTCTTTGAACTTGCAAAAATAATACTAAAATTCACCTCTAAAAATAAATGTATGAGTAGAGCCAGAAAATTTCTGAAAAAAGAAGGTTAATATGGAGGGAATAATACCAGGAGTAAAGGTGTGTAAAGCTTCAATGTTAAGGAATGTTATTACTAGCCAAAAAATGAACAGGTCTGTGAAACAAGAGAATTCAGAAATAAACCACCAAACAAATAGGAATTTAGTACATAATAAATATATCTCTTCAAATTATAGAAGGAAAAATGGATTATTTAATAAATGATGTTGGAACAAATAAGCTAGCAATTTAGAAAGATCTCAAAATAAATTCCAGATATGGAAATACTTAATTGTAAGATTGAAATCATAAAAGAACTAAAAGAAAAGAATTTTTTTTTTTTACATTTTAGTGTAGGAGACTTTTTACAGGAAGACTGAAAATCCAGAAGTCATTAAGAAATAAATTAATACATAGGAATACATAAAAACTGCTGCAAGACAAAAGCAAATACTACAATTAAAGACAAAATACAACTACCTGGAGAAAAAAACTATTTGCAACAAATGATAATAAAGTCCTAATTTCTTTAATATAATATTAACACTTGCTAACCAATAAGAAAAAAGGGAACAGAATAAACAAAAATTGACATAGGGTATAGACCTGCAAATTAATTTAAAATAGTTTATTTAACAAAGAAATAATGCAGGCACAAAACAAAGTCTTCTTTATGAGTCTTAATTCTGGTAGTCAGGCCTGATTCTCATCTGGTAAACTCTTCTTGTATGGCAATACTAGTTGCTTATGACTTGTGCCCAATCTGGTCAGTACCAATGCCCCTTTCACTTGTTAAATAGTTTAAATATCATCCCTGATAGTAGGGGATTTATGGACACTAAATCAACAAAAATATACAGCAGAGTTTCTCAACCTCTGCAGTATTGACATTTTGGACCAGATAGTTCTTTGTGTTGGGGGCTGTCCTGTAAACTGTAGGACATTTAAAACACCTCTGGCAGCTACCCAGTAGATGGTGGTAGTAGCAATTCCTCCTCTCTGGCAGCTACCCAGTAGATGGTGGTAGTAGCAATTCCTCCTCCCCAGCGGTGATAACCAAAATTGTTCCTAGACATTATCTAATGCCCCTTTCCCTGTCTACAATCACAAATAATACACCAGATAAAGTGTTATCAAGTTGGGTGGAGAGAGAAAGAAGAAGAGATGTACTTTCAATAGAGTGGTAAGGTAAGAGCTCTGAAAAGACTCCACTGAAGCAGAAACCTGAAGGGAGTGAGCCATGCTCTGATAAAGTGGAAACTGAATTCCAGGCCGAGGGAATAGCAGTTGCAAAGGCATTGAAACATAAGCCTGTCTGGCATGCTTAAGGAAGAGCAAGAAAACCACAGTAGTTGGAGGAGGGAGAGATAGAGAGAGAGAGACAGAGAGAGAGAGAGACAGAGAGAGAGAGAGAGGGAGGGAGAGATTGGTTCATGAGGTCAGAGAGGAAGCGAGGAGGTCGATATTTTAGGGTCTTGTAGGCCATGGTAAGAAATTTGAATTTTAAGTTGGATGAAATGGAAAAACCACAGGAGCGTTTTGAGAGAAGACTGATATGATCTGTCTCATGTTAACAGACAAAAAGGAGTAAAAATAGCTACGAGGCTTATGAAAAAAATAATCAACTTCCGTCATAATTAATTCAAAGGACTTTTAAAAAATTGATATACCACTTTTTTCACCTAGGATATTAGCAAAGATGAATAAGCTGAAGCATTCAGTGATGGTGAATCTTTAAAGAAACAGGTGTTCCTCTGTTTTTAATGGATGTAAATTGGTATAATTTCTTTGGAGGACAATTTGTCAATACCTATTAAAAATTTTAAATTGATGCAATAATTGTATTTAAAAGGAATTTAACATACAAATATGTTTATACAAATGTGTAAAAACGTATTATAAAATTACTTCTTGTCACATTGTTTGAAATAGCAAAACTCAGCATTTTGCTCAGTGTTCACCAACATTGGACTGGTTATATAAATTACAACAAATCCATATATAATAGAAACTGCAGTAATCAAAAAGTTTAACGTAAATCTATACAGGCTGATATAGAAATACCTCCAAAAAATATTGTTAGTTTAGAAAAATGAAAAACTAAGTACAAAAGCAGTTTATAGTATAATTCCATTGTTATTCAAAAGAATGAAAAGGCACATGTGTGAATACTCTAAGGATATTTATTTTCTTTGTATCTGGTTCAGATTTGTTCCCTATAATTTTCACTAAACATGATAAAAGATGATTCCCAATGAATGGTTCCTTTTGCTTGGGTGCTTGATTTTTAGAACTTTGCTTATTCTGTAGATTTATATCAGAGAACTTTGCTTTTTTAAGGTATTACATTCCTTACATTTATATTTTTATGTAATTTTGTAACAAATATAATTATTGTAAAAGTAGAAATTCTGTACTAGCCCATGGGCAGAAATTTCCTGGAAGGATACCTAAGAAACTGTTATGTAATAATGGTTATCTCTGGAGAGTGAAAGTAGAAGTGAGTGGGATGGGAGACTTTATTTACATTTCTTTTTACACCTTCATGTATTTATTAAATTTTGAATCATGTGTATGTTTTCTATAATATTAATAATAATTTAAAGTGAAACAAGAAAATAAAGTCTTCTAGAATAATCAGTGCCATTCCATGAGCAGTCGCTATATCAGTGGCTTTGAACTCCTGTCTCCTGGGCATGTCTCCCCTTCCTGGCCTAGGATTACCTCTTGGAAACGATAACAGATTTTGTTTTCCTGGGTTTTATTCTCGATCCTCTGACTCCACTGGCACTTGCTCTGGTTCCTGTTCTTTCTAGCACTCCAGGTAACCACCTCAAGTGATTTAACCTGTGGTCCATCTGCTTGCTTAACTGGGATCCAAACTTGGCCTCCTATGAAAGAGGGTCAGACCGAAGTTTCATAAACTTCCAAGTGCAAGCAAGCAACTCTATGACTTAGGATATGCTGTTGTAAAAAGATGGTAACATTTAATAGAACTGACTTCATTAAGATGCTCAATAACTGCATCACATCCAATTTAGAGTTAAAGATTAAAAAACTGGTTGCTGTTGTCCTCATACTTTTATTAGGAAACTGTAAGATTATTATGGACTTTATATGGTTTAGTGCTGTGTGAGCAGATGCATGGATCAGCGGGCATTTTGTCCTTCCAAAATGTCCATGGAAATTTGATCCTTGATGTTTGGCCCTGTCCAAAACATCCATGGAGATATTTGGTCCTTATAGTTAATATATATTTTGTTTTTCTCAAAGATCCAATCCCCAACCCATCTACCTAATCCTGTGTGATTTCACCAACTGGCTAGAGGCAAGAGGGTTGTTACTGGCGATACAGCCCCAAAACAATTATCAGGCCAACGAAACATGATGGTATTCTTTATATATTAATCCTGTAAACCAAAAGTATAAATAAATGTTATGGTCTATTTGAACCCTGGTATACTTTCTAAGCCTGGACATTTTTGACAGGACCAAATATCAAGAACCATTTGGCATGGACCAAATGTCTCCATGGACGTTTCAGACAGGACCAAATGTCCTACAATGGATACATGCCTTACTCAGGAGATTTACTCAACCATGAAACAAACATTACAATTACAAAATAGTAGATGAAACTGGTAATTTTTTTTCTTACTTGCCTTCAATGGGCCCATTTTTGGTGCCACACAGGCCAGAGAATATATGGGAATGTTGTTTCAGGTTGTGTCGGGATCATATGTAGTTGGCAAGGGAGAATTTCTTATTCTTCTGCTAACCCTCCTTCACCCCATGATTGATGTCCTCTCCCCATTCTTAAACACCACTTTCCTAGCCATGACTCCCACCTCTCTAGTCTAACCTGAGTACTTTTCATCTCTGCTGCTATGATATGTTACCCTGAGCTGTTAACAAGTAGCCAACAATAAATGATGGCATTCTTGACATTTTCACAAGGAATAAAACAATGTATATAGGTGTACATGTCAATTATTTGATGTCCAAACTCATTTCACGCTTTTCCTAACCTTTATTTTTTCCCTTTATATCTAAACATCTATTTCTAAACAGAATGTTCTAGATTAAAATGTCCTGATTTGTTGACATCTTCTAGCTAAATAACTGTCAGATTCCCATTTGGCCTTTATGCTTTCTTCAGCTCTAAGTGGATAAACACTAAGGGGGAAAAAAAACCCAGATACTCAGAACCAGCCTAAATAGCATATGTTTTTTTCATACTCTGCCAGTGTTGGTGGCATTGCAGCTCCAATTAATAAATGTGGTTTGCTGCAGCCAAAAAGAGTTACTATTTTTCAGTAACTATGTTAAGACAATATTAAAATGATTATCCAGGTCCCCTTCTCTTTAAGGACAGATGAGATTCTATAAAACTGTCTGAAAAGCTAATTTGATGAAATCATATTTTATATTTTTAATTACAGAATTGGAGTATTACCATGAAAAACAAATTCTCCAGTGCATGAGCCAAAAGCTTTCAGGACAGAAAAGATTGCTATGGTGATCATTACTATGGTTTGCTCGGTTCTGTCAGATAATAGCTTTCCAGACCATCACTGCACCCAGCAATTGGCTGTTTTTGCCTTCAGAAATTGAACGTTTGGACAGATTTTAGCAATGCCTGCCCTACTTCATGATCTGCTCTTTCATTATTTCCTTCCATTATAAAACCTTAGGCATTTCTGTTTTGCCGGAGTATGTCCAGGTACTACTACATATAATCCTCCTACTTCCTATACTTGTAAAATGTGTTTAATTGAATAAATAAATAAATACATTTATTAAAAATGTGCTTATGTAAAAGTAGGCTCTAAAATTGAAGGTACATGCATTTACAATATGGATTGAAAGTTTCTTGAAATCTAATTTTAATTACCTGCTTTGTAACCTGTATATTTTGCAAACAAATACCACAATTGACAATTACTGATAATGAGGTAACTCATCAATTTTTTTGTTTATTTAGTAGATATATTATCCGCTCTGGCAAAGAATAATTAACTTACAATTATTACATTACACTTGGTTTTTTTCTTTTCAAGTATCTTCATAAAACAGTTTCTCTAAAACTAAAAACAAAAGCTACAACATAATTTTGAGCCAGATCTTTTTCCTGTATATGCCTCATGTATGTTCTCCTTCTAGAACTTCCTTTGACATGGCGACAGGCCAAAAGATGGAAGAGGGAAACGATAGAGAGAAATCAAAATTTCACGGCAGCTCTTTATATTATAAACTCAATTTACCAATCTTAAAAGAACAGTGATAGGAAGCAGTGAGAAAAGAGATCAGACAGAGGAAGAAAACGGAGGTTTGAAAGAAAGGCTGAGAAACTTAGATTCAATTCTACAAGGAGAAAGTAATCAGTGAAATTTCCTGATCAGGGGGTTGACATAATTAAAAATTATCTTTGCAAAGATTACCTGCAACTCTGTCACAAATTAAAGGAGTCAAAAGAGACAGGAAAGAAAATTATGTAGGGACCTGGTTATAGTCACCCTCACCAGAGCTCCTGACCACCGGGAGTAAAGTAGTTGCCAGGCAAAGGCAGAGAGCGTTTATGAAATGTTATGAAGGGCAGAATTTGGGGACAGATTGTTATGGGTGACAAATAAGAGGAAAAGATAAAAGAGACTCTCAGGCAATGGACGTATATTAGTGCAGCAAAATTACATTTTTTTATGTAAGGATATCTTTTTTCATTATTAAAGTTTATTGGGGTGACAATGGTTAGTAAAGTTACATAGGTTTCAGGTGTACAATTCTGGAATACATTGTCTATATATCACATTGTGTATTCACTACCCAGAGTCAGTTCTCCTTCCATCACCATATATTTGACCCTCTTTACCCTCTTCTACGATCCACCTCCCCGGATATCTTTTTAAGAAAGCCATAGCCACTTACAGAGTAGTATTTGCAATTTAAAAATCCAAGGATGGAGAGAAAGGCATAATAACAAACAGATGCCATTAACTCAATAATGCTTTTAGATGAAGTTGTATTTTATGGATCAAGCAGCCGTATGTCTGCTCACATCGTGCTGTGTTTGACTCTTCCACATGTTGACATTGATATAAATGCTACCCTAGAAGTCGTGGACTCCTTGATTACCCAGGGGACAGTACCCATAGACTTGCTACCAACTGGAGAAGACACAGAAGGATTATATTGTTATGAACAGTGAAGGCAAAGTTCATGGAAGGAAGGACTCTGTTTTCCCACCAAATCCCTTGTCTTTCTGCTTTCTAAGTAAGATAAAGGTTGGGCAGAGAATTATCTACTATACAATATTGGTTCCCTAGGTCTGCTGTCATGCGGGGTGTCAGGCGGGGTCTCTGGTCCCACTCCCCACATAAGAACGCAGGACATGGTGAGGCCAAAAAGGAACACCCACGGAGTCATAGGTAGGGGAGTCACACCACTATACTCTCACTGGCAGCTGGGTTGGAGACACAGGAACCAGGAGCAACACAATTCTCAACCCTCACTGTGCCGCTTGCAGACTCAGCCACCATCTTCTTGCTAGCTCCCCCCTTTTTCTTTTTCGCTACTAGCCTAGCCACGGCAGTTATATTCATGGCTAATGGCTCACTGGTTACAGCTGACGGCCAACTAGCCACAGCTGCTGGCCATTTGATCACAGTCGATGGCCATTTACTACCTGAGCCAGCACCTTTCTATGTGAGGCCGAGAGCCTGGAAACTGCTTTCTGGGGCTCTGTCCCCACAGCTGCTATAAAAAATTACCACAAACTTGGTGACTTAAAACAACAGAAATGTTTTCTCACATAGTATTGGAGGTCAGAAGCCCCAGTCAAGGTATCAACAGAGTTACGCTCCCTCTGAAGGCCCTAAGAATCCTTGCTTGCCTTTTCCAGCTTCTGGTGACTCCCAGCAATCCTTGGTATTCCTTGGCTTGTCATGACATCCTTCCAATATCTGTCTCCATCTTCACAGTCTTCTCTGTGAGTCTCTGTGTGTCCTCACCTCTCCTATGAGGACACATGTCATTGAATTTAGAGCCCACTCTAATCCAATCTGACCTGATCTCAAGATCCTTAACTAATTACATCTGCAAAAAACCCTGTTTTCAACTAAGGTTACATTCTGAGTTTCTGGATGGACGTGAATTTTGGGAGAAGACCATTTAACCCACTACATATACCTAAGTAAAAACCTAAATAGTTCACAAGCATGCTCTCACATCTCTACAATAAAACGTTACATTTTTTATAGTTGCTGAGTTTTGCAAAGGTAAAAAAGCAATATGCTCTGATTCTGAAGCTCAGATAGGAAAATAATAGCCACAGGCTACACTGGGACTGGGTTAAAAAAAAAAAAATGTTTTGTTTGAACAAAACCATGCAGAGCATTAAAGAAACAGCACAGAGCAAGGTCTCCAAGCTCCTACTTTACCTCTTGAGAATACAGCTTTCCCTTGAGTGGAGACTTTTACACATATACCTTTCATTACTTCTAATAGACAAGTCCTGCTCTTATTTCACTGTGAAAAAAAGGAAATGAAGGAAAGAAGATAGGACATAATTCTGCAGGGTTGTTATCTGTCTTTCTTTTCATAAAAACAAAACCCTTTATTTTGTTGTTAATTGATGTTTAAATTGCATAATTAGTTACTATCTTGATCTTTCATTTCTCTAGTTTAGCATATTCATTCATTGAAGCCTGATTGGAATATTTTATCTGAGACACTCTGATTATTTACTAATGTAGAATAGAATGTAGGGCTTTTTAAAATATTAGGTTCTAATTCTTTTTGAAATTTAAGCAAAATTGTGAATTTATTTTAATTTCATCACTAAAATGAATTTTTATCCTTTCCATAAAGAAATATGGAGGTAATATGAGAAAAGAGGTAATATGAGAAAGGAGTTTACATTTTAAAACTATGTTCTTTCTTCCTCATCATTGCATTTTCATGTAGCAAATTAAAGGGATAATTACATCATTGTTGGGATTCAGTAACCTTTTCCTATGTAAGGCTAAATTTGTTCTCCTGTCTAAATTAAATAAGAACAGAAGAAATAGGTTTAGCCAAAATAATAGATGCTGATGATAAAGAGATGATAGAGAGATAAAACACTGCCCCTGCTACTGAAGTGCTGAACAAAATAGTGGTAAAAAAATAATTATAATATGATGCATGCCTCAGTGGTGATATTTACATATTGACGTAACATAATGAAAGACAAGTTGGTCAGAAAGGGCTTCACTGGGAGATGACATTGGAGCTAAATCTGGAAGGATAAAGACTTTGCCAGGCAAAGAATAAGTTGCAGACGGATATTCTCCGCAAAATAAACAACTGTTCTAATTCATGGAGTACGCTGTGTTCAGAAAATGGTAAGAGATTTACTGTGCCTAAAGAATAGGGTTTGTGTAGCAGATGGAGAATTGCAGGGAATGAGCATAGGATGATAAAGCAGAATGGGATCAGGTTATGATGTGCTTTGTCCATGTAGTAGGGATAATATTTTGCAAATACTAAATCAATGCATTTTAATATCTCCATCAATGCATGTTCCTTTGAATTCTTATGCTTGCAAAGTCAAGCCATGTGGCTTACTTATCATGTGAAGGTAGGAGAAATACTATAAAGTGGACTTTGATGAGCTTTGAGTCTCAAAGCAGATTTTTCTTGACCTCTTGAGGAAGATAGCAATTGAGAGAGCTAGGTTTGTGAAAGAGAGAAAGGGATTTACTAAATTCTTTGCTCTCTCCCCTGTATTATTTCCAAAGGCAGCCTATATAGTTTGTGTAAGGGAGAGCCAATCCAGAAAGGAAGTTTAAGTTGGAAAAGTATGTATGCCCCTTTCAGTCTTGTGGATTTTAGTAGAAAGACAAGAGATAGGAAGAGTGAGACCAGGAACATACGAGTATCGTCTCTCTCCTCGCGGTTTCTGCTTTGAGACAGCAAAGGAATTGCAGGTTGAGGGTGGGGCATGAGAGGGAAGGGCATTGAAAACATTGAAACCAAAATTGTCAAGACTGAGGTCACTGGATCTAGAGACTCACAGCTGAGGAGCAGCCACAGGCCTAGGAAACGCCCCTTTCACTCAGTGCAATGTCCAACACGGCATGGGAACCATGACATGGAGCTGAGGATAGATAAGGGTCCCATGAATCACCTGAGGCACATCTCCTGGCTGCTCATGGCCTGTGCGTGTTCCTGAATGCTTTACAGAGGAAACCTGAAGGTTCTGAGAGTGCCAGTAGACCGGCATAGCCTGAGGTCATAGAAAGGACACTCTGTAAAAGAACTTTAAGGCCCAGAACAAATGGCCAGGCGTCAGCAGTGGGTGCCACCACAGCACCCGAGAAGTTGCACATCACTGCTCACCAGTCCAAAGAGAAGGCTCATCCAGCCTCTTCACTGCAGAGGTTAGCCAACAGCCAGCTAACGTATGTGTGCCCTATTGTATGGACATAGAGATGAATAAGACAAGGAGAACTTTATGATGATTTTTGACTTGAGCATGAAAAGGAGGCAGCATGAAAAGGAAGCAGCACATGTACATCTGGGGAAGATGTGATGTGGGCTAGAGCACTGTGAACGAGGCAGTGGTAGGAGATGAAGTCAGAGAGGGAGGCAGAGGCAGAAGATACTTGTATAAGGCCTTTAAGGCCATGGTGGAGAGTTTGGATTTTATTCTGATTAAAGTGGGGAATCACTAAAAGGTTGCATGAAGGAGAGTGACAGGATCTGATTTCCCATTAGAAAGATAATTTTACGTGCTGTGTGAAGGGTGGATTGTAAGGGACAAAAGTGGAAATGGGGAGGCTAGTCAGGAAGTGATGTTGGTAGCAGATCAAATGAGAGAAGACAGAAGCTTAGACAAGTTGTAACAGCAGAGATAGTGAACTTTGTTGGCTTTGGCATATATTTTGGAAGTAGAGCCAACAGGTGTTGCTGATGGATCTGATTGGGGTGTGAGGTGAAGAGAGTAATGGAGGTTGTTGGCAACTGGGGTACAGAAGCCAGCACGGACATGGGGAAGGTTTGGTGTGAGATGAGTGAATTAGAGGAGAGGTGGAATCAAGAGTTTGTCTTGGCCACATTAATTTTGAAATGCCAATTAGACATCCAAGTGAAGATATCAAGTTGGGAGATGGATATATGAGTCCAGAGCAAGACCATGTATGGTTAGAAATGAAAAATCAGTCTAGGGTCATCTGCAGCATATAGACGGTATTTAAAGCCATGGGGCAGGATGACGTCACCTCGACAGGGAGGGAGGAACCCTTCTCCTCACCATCACAGGGCTGTGTGAGCTGTACCACCCTCTTGCCCTAGCCCAGAGACTCTTGGAGAATAATAGTAGAGGGGGAAGAAATTTGAGAGACTGAGCAACCTGTAAGAAACTACACCTTTATGGATTACATTTATAGGTTTAAAGTGAAATTTAGATTTTCTTTTACCCACTACGTAGTAAAGGAGGGCTTATCAGATCAGCCTTAGAGAAAATAAATTCCATTTTTTTAATTTAGCAGAGGATACTGTGAATAAATCTTGCTCCAACAATTCTTACTATAAATAAATATTTTCCCCTCTTGAAATTAAATTCATAGATAATAAAACTGACCTATGCATAGTTTCAAAAAATTAATATGATATTTAATGTCATATGTATATGAGAAATAAATGGAAAGTAATTTATTATAAAATATGTGTTTCAATATGTCAATGCTTGGGCACAGCTACACCAGAGAACATGAAATAGTCAGATGCTTGAATCTATATATAGACTCACCACAAATGTGACAGACACAAATGCAGATGCATTTTTGGTAACTCAAATACCCTAAGCAGCATCCACCATCAATAACGTGATTCTCTAAAATGGCAAGCTTTTGTAAAGTTCTGAACAAAACTAAGGAACATACTTCCCTCAATTTATACAATACAGTTGACCCTGGAACCACATGAGGGTTAGGGGTGCCAATCACCCCCCACCCCATTGTGTATAACTTTTGACTCCTCCAAAACTTAACTATTAATAAATAGCTTGCTGTTGACCAGAAGCCTTACAGATAGGATGAACAGCTGATTAACACATATTTTGTATGTTATATGTATTATATACAGTATTTGTACAATAAAGTAAGCTAGAGAAAAGAAAATGTTAATAAGAAAATCATAAAGAAGAGAAAATACAGTATTAAAAAAATTCATGTATAAGTGGACCACACAGTTTAAACCTGTGTTGTTCAGGGTCACTGTACTTCCATTCCTGTAAAATTTCTGTTTAAATATGTATATAGGTTTCTCACTTACATGAATTTCTTGGGAGTCATTTTATGTGAAGTAATTTTTCATTAATCAAGACTGCTCAGGCGTTGTAGGATATCTGACCTCCTTGGCCCCTGCCCAATAAAAGCCAATAGTACTCCCAATTTCTGTGACAACCACAAATGCAGCCGCAAATTTGCAAATATCCCTAGGAAGTAGTACTACCCACATTGAGGACCACTATTTAAGTGATATAAGACTATTTTTTTGTTAACAGAGAGCCAATGAAAAATTATAAAAAAGGTGTTCACATACCAATGTTTTGAAGACACCACCAATGGCATTTTATAGGTTGAAATGGATGGAAATTAGTGGCTGAGAGTTTCATTAAGTTGCAATGTTTTAGATAATAGATAATAGATAATAAAAATCTAGATCAAGACGATGGAATGCTGGAGGGAAAAGAAGAATCAGAATCTAGAAAAAGTCTAAAGCAAAATAAAATAATTTGAAGGTCAATTACACACATACATAGATTGGGAAAGAGAAAGGAATGCAGGATGGCTCTGAGCTTTCTAATTTGGGAGACCAGATAAGTGATAACGCCATTAACTACCCTAATGAATACAGGAAGAAAAGCAGATTTGCAGGACAAGAGAATAGAAGGTAAGTTAAATTCCATTTCATGAATATACAGCTTGAAGAAGCTGTAGGGCATTTTTGCTTTCACCGAATTTTCTACCATTAATTCATTCAACCGTATGTATTGACTATCAACAGTATGTATTTGCCTGTCACTAGGTTTGTAGCAGTGAGTAAGACAGTCATACTTATTCAAGGAATTTACCATCTAATGAGAAAGACATTTCAACCAATAATCATACACATAATTAATTATAATTATAATGAGTGAAGTTGTGATAAATGCAATAAAGAGTCTGGCATCCAATGCAAGTTGACCTAATTTGTCTGGGCAATAAGGAAATGGCCCTGCCTGAGAGGCTCCCACAAATTTTATGCCCTCCAGTCTCTGAATCATACTTCTTTACATCGCTCTGCATCACTAGCTTATGACACTGGTTTAGAATCATTGAGATGACCTATTGTTCAATTTCCTCAGCCATTGTCTTCTTGTGTTCTCTGAGCCAGGCCTGAAACCTTTATTATCCATCATGGCTTTCCCGTGAGAATGCCCTCAATTAAATTCACTGGAAAATAAAATAAATAAATACGTAAATTTTCCCTATCCAAATCCAGACCTTTTCTTACCAAACCCTTCTAACATTTGCAGAAGCTGTAAGAGCAACTGACCTTTTTGAAGCCTCACCTACATCCATGGAGCTGGTTTCTCTCTGGTGTCCCTGTGTCAGAGAATTGTCAGGTGCCATTGGAAGTATCTACCTGCCTCTTAATGTCACCACTCCCACCATCCTTATAAAATTCCACTTTCCTGATTCACATGGTCAGCCTACAAGAAAGCTGTTCTTTCAGAAAATGTCGGAGACCAATAATCTTTATGAGACTAGTAAAACAAAAAGTCAATCTAACAGAATTGCAGAGCAGTTTTGGCAAAATCAGCATGTCCTCAGCCAGAATCCTTGTAAGTATCTGTGGCAGCACACTGTAACAGTGAGGTTACACGACAGACACTCCCAGAACCCAAAAGGAGACTCGATCCTAAGGGAATCCCTCCTTCACATCTTTTAAAGAAAAGCTGGTGCAGCAATTTCTCAAATGACATAAAGTTCCAGTTATTATCACAATAAAAAAGGGGAGGTGTTACATAAAATGGACTTTGAACTATAAGACGCTGTGGATGAAATAAGTTTCTTTTTAAAATCTGGCCAAATGATGTTCATAACATCTGTCTTCAAATCACTCAATATTGAATTGGCCAGAAGTCATAACAGCAACGCGGGAAATATGAAAGATTTTTCATGTTTTAAAATTTTCATTGCAAAACTTTTTAAAATATAATTTTCATAAATAAGTCCCTACTACTTCCTAATTCAGTTTCAAAAATCAACATTTGTGTGAACTTCTGAATGTTACCCCTAGACCCAAACCATAACACACACACACACACACACACACACACACACACACACACACCATACTTTTTTCAATAGAACGAATCCAAAACATTAAAATCCAGGCTACAGTGAAAATAAAAATATATAACATTTTCTATTTAAAAACATCATCTCAGATCAAAAAAAATCATGAATTCATAAAGCCCCAGCCATCCTCCAAACACATGGTAGCTCTGTTAAGTAAACCTAAGTGATTAGAAAATTTATGGAATCTTAATTAAATAGGAGTGCTTCCAGAGGTGAAGAGGACAGTTTTGCTTTTGCAATATGCTCTTTTACAATTATCACTGAAGATTTTCAGGCTCCAGAAATAGGCATCTCTTTGTAGGGCAGAATTTATGGAATATCTATAGGAAAGTAGTTCATTTGTCCTGATTTCTAATTAGAAAATTGTGAAAAATGATGTGCTAAAATACTCCCACTATTTTAAGAAATAAAAATAATATAATGTGTATGTGATTGCATAAAATAGATAATCACAAGTCATTATTATTGTATTTTAATTACACTTCCAATGAAGATAGAATCAGTTGTATTTCTGATATGACAGTTAAGTGTGTCTTTTTAAAAATGTTTCTCTTTCAGTTACTAAAAATGATGACTGTGGAAAATATTGAACTATCTTAATAATTGGGACTAGAAAAGGGATGATGATAAACAGATTCAAATCCTAGGGCGTATGCTCAAACAAAATATATATAAATAATGAGGTCTCACTTAGCTATAATCTCCTTGGGAGCCTTTTTCAAATTCAGATATGAGAACCTGGGAAACACAAGCTGATGCAATATTCTGAAAAATCCTCCAGGGAAAAGAACATCTACAAAACAAGCATATCAAATGAATTGTGTTCAAGAATTTAAGCCAACGTGTTAACACTAAAAGAGCAATATAGAATCATGAAAGTAAATTTGCATTATCATTTTAAAGCATCCTCTGTTTGGGGACTGCAGTAATTACTTTCAAGAATATATTGCTTATATGAAATTGAACACTATAGTTATCTTGTCTATCTTTGTTTAAAACATATTGTTTTTATGATAACATTTGACTTAATAAAAGTAATATAACTAAAAACTTCCCCCCAAAAGCATGCTGTTATTTACATAAATTCCTCTTTGGCCACATCAGTCTGAAAAATATTAAGGCAAGTTTAATGTTTATAATAAACCCCATGGGATTTGAGAATATCTTTATGACTGTGAATACAAAAGTTTCTATTGCAAGAAAAGTTTCTAAATGCAAGAAACACTTGCATTTTGCCACTGCATTAAAAAAAACAAAGCAAATTGCAGATGAGGTAGGAAAAACTTAACACATTTCACCAAATTTTAATTCTTGAGTACCTACCAAACTGTGTGATACCAAGTCATTTTCATTAACTAGTTAACATGTAAAAAATTAATTTGTAATTTTAAGTAGTTTTCTAAAAGTATAAACCATCCTCACCCTAATCTTGGTTTATAGTTTAAAATGTTAATATGTGATAATTAAGCTACCTTCTGCATTACTAGTAGAAAGTAATCACTGCGATTTTTGTTTTTATATTTTAATATATATCCGAGGGAAAAAATAGTTCTGTGAATTTAGCAAGATATAAAACTTGTGATAATTTCTGTGGTTAAAATTCTTATGCATTATTCAGTACTTGTATATTATCTTGTTGCACTGGTATGAATAGCAATCTCACAGAGGATTTACAAAATTTAGAATCCTTGATAGAACAGGAAGGACTCTTACAATTTACCTAATATGAACCTACATTAGAAATTTGTTTTTGAATTATAAAATCAAACAGGCTCAAAGTAAAAGAAAAATATACTTTTTTGGTATCCAGTCATATTTCTTTTGACTGTTTCATGTCTTTGCCCATTTCTATTTTTCTGTTGGGTTGGTTGCTCTTTTTGCATTGATTTAAGAGTTCTTTGTATATTAGACACTGTCCCTTTGTTTAGGAAATGTATCACAATTTTTTTTTCTACTTTGCAGTTTATTAATTGTCATTTACTGTATTTGACATGATGTATTTGAGAAAGCAATTAAGTAATAGCTTTAAAGCACTGAGGAAAAATAATTGTTAACCTGAAATTTTATATCCAGTTGAACTATCATTCAAGAATGAGGCAAAATAATTACATTTTCAGGTATACAAAGATCCAGAGATTACTACTTATGAAGTCTCAATAAAAGAACTAATAAAGGATCTTTCAGGAATAAGTAAAATAAAATCAGCAGGGCAAGGATGCATGATATTTTTAAGTGGGGTATTAAAAATTAATTAAAAATGTTAATTACTGATGTCTATAAAAAGCAAACAAACAAAGAATTGTATTTTAAAAAGTCAATCATACAATGATAGAATAGAATAATGGAAAATTGAAGCATGCTAAGATCATTTTTATGTTTGGAGAAGAATAGAAACACCACATAATTTAAAATCTGTAAGAAAAATTTATAGTTAAATATTATGCTGAAAAAACATAGATTACAACTAAAAGACAGAACATATAATCAGGTAAATTGCTCAGCAGATGAAAAGTGGAGAACAGAAAAGTATGGATCAAGAGAAGGCAGGAAAAATATTTAAAACAACAGATATAAAATGGTAAGTATAAAGTATAAAATAAGATGGTAAAAATCAGTGGAGATATACCAAAAAATGAGATCATCTATTTGAGGTTATCATATAGCTTGGATAAAACAACAAAATACTGCTCTATGCTAACAATATACTAAACTAAAAGACCACACACAACAGTTGAAAATAAAAGATAAAGATATCTGATCTCTTATGCAAACATTAACCAAATTAGCAGCATAATATTTGTAAAAAATCAAATAAAAAAAAACAATTCAAGTGAATAAAAATATAAGCCACAGACTCATAGAAAATATTTGCAAAAGACACATCTGATAAAAGACTGTTATCCAAAATATTAAAAAAAAAACTCTTAAAACTCAACAATAAGAAAACAAATAACCTGATCAAAACATGGGCCAAAGAGTTGAACGGACACCTTACCAAAGAAGATTTACAGATGACAAACATGCATATGAAAAGATGCTCTTTCTCATATGTCATTAAGGAATTGCAAATTAAAATGACGATTTACAACTACACACCTATTAGAATGGCCAAAATCCGAAACTAATAACACCAAATGCTGAAGAGAATATGGAGCAACAGGAAGTCTCATACATTGCTGATGGAAATGCAAAATGGTACCAGCACTTTGGAAGACTTTTTGAAGTTTGGCAATTTCTGACAAAGCTATCGTATTCTTCCATATGATCCAGCTATTGTGCTCCTGGTATTTACACAAAAACATACACATGGATGCTTATAGCAGCTTTACTCATAATTGTCAAATCTTGGATGCAACAAAAATGTCCTTCAGCAGGGAAATGGATAAATTGTGGTACATCCAGACAGTGGAATATATTACCTATTCAACACTAAAAAGAAATGAGCTGTACAGCATGAAAAGACAGAGAGAAAACTTAAATGCATATTTCTAAGTGAAAGAAAACAATCTAAAAAGACTACATATTGTATGGTTCCAATTATATGACTTTCTTGAAAAGGAAAAACTATAAAGACAATAAAAAGGTCAGTGATTGCTGGAAATCATAGGGGCAGAGCTGAATATGCAGAGCACAGAGGATTTTTAAGATAATGAAAATACTCTGTATGCATATGATTTTATAATAATGGATAGATGTCACTATACATTATGTTCTCAATAATAGCAAGCAACAGAGGCAATAAAATAATAACTTTAAAACATTGAAGGAAAATAATTTTTAACCTGAAATTTTATATCTAGTAGAACTAACATTCAAGAATGAGTATTATATATTTGTCCAAACCCACAGAATGTACAACACCGAGAATGAACCCTAAATTAAAATATGGATTTTGGTTGATTATGATATGACAATGTCGGTTCATCCTTGGTAAAAAATGTACTATTCTAATGAGTAATGTTGACAATCGGGGAGGCTCTGCATGTGTAGGGAAGTGGGTATATGAGAAATCTTTATATCTTCCTCTCGATTTTGTTGTAAACCTAAAACTTCTCTAAATGAAAAACAAAGTCTTAAAAAAAAAACAGATGCAATGTCTGGGCTGTGGTGTCTTTATAGGACTAGCTTGGCTTCAGACTTCTGACTTAGTTGCTATTTGTATAGCTGCCAAGAATGATTCTCCTTTGTTTCCAGAGATTCTGAGAGGTATCCAATATCCTTTACTAAAATCCTCTTCTGTTGATGCCTAGCAGAGCTGGTTTTATTGTTTACAGCTAAGAACCCTTACTGATACAGCTGTGAGGTCCAACCCACCTGGAAAGTAAAGAAATTTCATCACTTAACCTCTGTTGAGAAACTAAGACTGTGCCCTTGGGCTGCATTGTTGGGAATCTGAGCATGGTAACATAGATAAGAGTTTGAAAAATCCAAGAGTGTGTCCACTTACACTGTTACTCTTCTGAAACTGCTCTATGATTTATTATTATTATTATTATTATTATTATTATTATTGCTAAATGCAGTGGCCTGTGTTCTCCGCTCAAGGTTGAACTTTATACCGTATTTGACACTGTTGATGACTCCCTCCCTCTGGAAACTCTGTTATAATTGACAGAGAGCATGTTAAGGGCAGAGATTGAGTCAGATTATTTCTGTATTCCCAGCACATTGCGTTCTGCTTGACACATGGCACTCAATGAGATTTCAATGAATAAATCAATGAATGAATACATATTGAATTTTTAACTAGAACAAAGGAGAGAGCATAATTGAATAAAGCACACAGAAAATTTTAGTTGAATAGTGAAAAAGTAACAGTAACTCATTTTGAGTGTTTTAAGCCCATTTTCATTATAGTGATCAATTTGCACGTAAGCAAATTGAGGATTAATGTAACAAGTAAGACAGATAATTGTCTTATAACTAAAATATATCAATGGGATTGGTCTATTTGTTAATATATATTGATTTATCAATTAAATTGAAGAGTAAAAAGATAATAAAGGAGCTACGGAAATGGCATGCAGTTGCAAAGATCACAAGGAACATTAGATGTGGATATTCTGTTACTCATATAGGTATTTATCTCAGAAAAACCAAAAGTGCCTTTACTGATTTAACAATACCATCTCATTTTTTGGATCTTGAATGATCATCAGATTAATGTGTACCATACCTAGATTAAAATCTGAAGATAAAAGTGATTTTTACCTGAACAAAACTGAATCCGCCCTGCAGGAGCTTATAGTAAAATACTACTTATACCAAGATCAAGCATGCCCAACCTAACCAGATATCAATTTCACAGGCATTAATTGATCGGGAACAGGGGTCAGAACACGGCAACCTACAGAACAAGTCCAGCCCCTCATCTATTTTTGTAAATTAAATTTCATTGGAACACAGACGTGCCTGTTAGGCACAGCTGGAGGAATGAGTCGCAGGAGACCAAAATTTGTCTATCAGAATTTATTTGGCTTGTTTGAGCTGCGGGAGGTCAGGCGAGAGCAGAGGGAGAAGATCATAACTTCCCAGAGCAAAGAGGGGTGTGGAGTTTTATAGGAGGGGGGTAAACGAGGCTGTTCCCCCTTCCATGTGTCAGGGGGGTTTCGTTGACAAAGGATTTCAGGGCATGACCAAGCCTTCCAGCTCCACACTCTGGCCCCAGGTCACCATCCGGACTGGACTGCCCAGGCCAGCTGATCACAGGCCCCTAGGAGATAAAGCAAGACAGTATCAAGACAAGATGGCTTTTAAGATAAGGTTTCTGCTCCTGGCCTAAATATGGCTTAACAGTGCCCATTTTTTAATGGATTAGCTATGGCTGCTTTTGCGCTACAATGGCGAATTTAAGTACTTGGGACAGAGAGTATGGGCCACAAAAACCTGAAATATTTACTATCTGGCCCTTTATCGAAAAAGTTACCAACCCCTGATCAAGGTCTAATTTAGATTTCTAGACTTGTACAAAAAGGTTCTGAAATGGGAATTCTTTCTATCCTAACGTCACAGCCGACATTTCTCCCTCAGTCCTCTCCTTATCACCCTCCCACTGCCCCCACTTCACTATAATCAGGCCTTACAACTGTGAACAGTTTATTGTAACGAAACTTTGTGATTAAAAACCTATGGTATATCAGAATTCCACATCCACTTGTAAATTATCCGAATTCTTTTCCCTAAACTCTCACATTGTTCTCACTGTTCAAAATGAAGTCTTCGTTTGATCTACAGTCCTTCTCCTCTGACAACCTTTGATCAATCTGTTTTTCTGCTCCTATTTTCCCACAAATTTCTTTAAAACACTTTCTTCTGTACATGTTCCTAGCAGTATTTTCTTCCAGCTCCATACTTGCTCATGCATCATTTATCTGCTTCCACGGCTTTCATCATCACTCTGTACAGCTAATTCCCTCTCGCTCTGACCTTTCCTTGAAACCTCACACCCGCATTTCCAAGCCATACATCTTTGTGTGGGTGTATTGCTTTCCTACTCACGTTGGTCCAGTTTGACATCTAAATCATTATCTCTGCCTGCAAGAACAAAGCATAAATGCACTTAAAAATGGTAGTTATTCATTGTTTACATTCCCTAACTCAGTTAATTGCAACACTTTCCAACAGTTTCCAAAGCTAGAAACAAGGGAACCCTCTCATCCATCTACATCTGACCTAACTTAAAATTCTGAAGATTCTTGAGTTTTAAATGCACTTAGAAAATGTCTCCTCCATGTCATTTCTATTATTCTATTTTATATCCTCATCATTGAATAACTTTAAAACAGTTGAAATCCGTGTTCCTGTCTTTGGCTGACTATTTCTCTAATTCATTCCTCATATTGTTCCCAGACTCATAATACAAATCCGATCATGAAACAGCTCTGTTCAAGAATCTTCAAGATTCCCCATGGACCTACAAAATGTATGGAGCATCATTCAAGGCTAATCATACCCTGAGCTACCTTTTTTTCAGTTTTATTTCCAAATACACCCTATTGTGAAACTTAAACTCTAATAACATCTGACTATTTTCCATTTTCCAAATATATCTTGGCATAAGAGTTGAGTCACTCTTCCCACCCACACTCACCATGCTAAATGCACCTGAGGAACAATAGATGGTCGTAGTTTTGCTCACAATTGGATTTTGGTTTGCTGAGAATACTATGCAAGCTAGCTCGCGGAAAGAGGAAAAAGAGAACTAAGCACAGTAGTTAGAAAAGCTGCTGAGGAGGTTCTGAGGAAGGAATGAGTCAATTATAAGAAAGAGAGAAACTTTGCAAGAAGAGTTTTAGGCTGTTTCGCTCTATGACTCCTTCCTGTTTTCTCATTAAATCTTTAGTAAGTCTATATTTCTAAGCAATATTCTCACAGTTGGATTTAGTTAAGGGCTAAAACTGAGTGGCCTGGCCTGAAGATATGCATGAGGTGAGTCCAAGAAGACTTGGATTCCATTTAACTGTGTGTATGTTGGCTTCCATCTTTATTTTGTAAATTTCTTTGAAGGCATAAATCATGTTTTACAGTAACTGATCTCTGTTATTGATTTGGATTCTATTCATCTCTAACCTGTATTTCTCCTATAATTTCTTTTTAAATACTATCTCTGTGTTCTATTCTCCCAATCCTTCATTCTATAAGCAGCTCTCTTCCACAATCTTATCTCCTATAGCTTATCACTATTCTATATCTTTTTTTCCTGTAGCCTGTCACTGGCACCAGCAAAGCACATGCTCAGAAGAGCATCTTGAGCCTATTCATTCACTCATTCCTTGAATCAGAAATCCAAAGCTATTAAGATGCTTCAGAAAACAGCTGTTCCATTAGACATCTTACCCACTACCAAACAACTGTTGTTGCGTATGCCCCCTTCTCCCATTAAATAGCATTAGATACGGGACACTTTCAATAAGGCCTGTGATGTTCTATCTTTAAAGCTCTCTTTTCCAATGCACTAAATTAGAGTATGTGACTGATGTTTTTAAAAAAAATAATTATGCCAGACACTGTTCCAACAGTGTCAGTTAACAAAAAAGACAAAATCCTTATCATTGTTGTTACATTCTAGTACAGAGAAAACAAATAAATAAAACAAGAAAATATCAGATAATAATGCGATAAAAGTGCGATTAATTTAGATCTGTTTGTTTGCATACATTATAGAAGTGAGGCCACTGAGTTCCTCTCTGAGATATTTGAGCTGTGACCTGAATGACAAGAAGAAAGCAGTTATGGAAATATCTGAGGAAAGAGCATTCCTGGCTGAGGGAATAGCTTCAATGATAGATCATATCTGTCATCTAGAGGTTCTGACAAACACTAACAGTTTTTATTCTCTCAGATTTGGTGGTTAGAAATTTTGTGTGCAAAAAATAAACTACTAATACTAGCAAAAAATAAACTATTTGTATCAATCTCTTCATCCTTCTCTCTCCTCCCCAATTCCTGCCTTCCAACATAAAAGTCATTGTTATAACCATTGCCTGCATATAGTTGGTGCTTAATAATTATACTACTGTGAGACTTTCCAGTATGAAGCCTCTACTATACCAAGTGTTGCCAGAAGGAGCAGTCTCCCTAAAGTCACTGTTTTACTGTTTTACTTAGGACCGTATTGCTAGGACCAAGTATCCATCTTCTTCATTCTACTCAAAGAATATGGTTTCCAAAATGTGGTGTGCAAAACAAAACAATGAGGAGCAAGAACAAAATATTAGATTTGACACATTTAATTTTGTATCTATAAAAATGAAGGGATTTATGCTTTTCTAACACGTAATGTACTGACTGACACTGCTGCCCTCACTTGTTCACAAGTCAAATGTATAGCATGTATCATAGGCCCAGTAGGGGTGAGAACTGAGGTGCTTGTAAGTTGATTTCCTTTCTATGTACTTACACTGTACTACAATTTATGTGCTACACAGAATGTTTCCAAAGTGGTTAATTTTTATAAAATAAGATCTTTTAATAATATTGGAACCTTTGTAATACTTCATAATAGGGTTGATTATGAAATTTTTTTTACCACATAGTAACCTGTTTATGGTCTTTCTGTAGAAAGGATTATCCAATTAAAAGCTGAGTAACACTTACCTATAAAAAAAATCTTGACAAGTGTTCCCAATTTGCTGACCTTTTCTCTGAATACAAGTGACTGTCAGATATTTTTGGAAAAAAAAAATTCTCTTGATCAGTTTCTTCAAGGTTAAGGTGACATTTTTAATAATGAAGGAGAAAGTAACTGCTGCACAAAAGACATTTGTGCTTCAGGGAGAGCATTTTTAAAAATAAACACTTGGAAAAGTTCCATTGTTGTCTTAGGTTGGTGCAAAAGTAATTGTGGTTTTTGCAATTGTTTTTAACATTTTAAACCTCAATTACTTTTGCACCAACCTAATATAATTTTGTTGCTGAATAAAAAACACGTAAATATAAAACTTAATATATGTATACTTAAAAACTTGGAAATAGAGTTTTTAAGACTTTAAACAATTTTTTCAAATGAGTAGTTTCAATGGGTTTTGAAGACATTTCCTAAAAATAAAAAAAAATGCAGTAACTTCTGATTAGTTTGTAAGAACAACTGACTGATATTGGGAATGATATGCTTGTTAGCTGAATTTGAATAAAACCCTGCACATAATTGGGGATGGGATTGAAAAATGAGTATCATGATTTAGCAAGCACAGCTAATGGTGTACTTTTTCCATCTGGCTGTACTTATTTTTGTGAGATAACTCTTTCAGCTAAAATAGCCATTAAAACCAACATGCGAATTAACTGAACTTAGAACCAGACCTCTGAGCCACTATATCACAAGGTATTAAACCAAGATTCTTTTAAATTGTTGAGGCATTCTGACCAGGACAAAGAGGTCATTGAACCATTGATAAATAGAATAAAATATGAAAACTATTATTTAGTTTATCTTTTTGATCTCATCAGTCTTTTTAAAATAATTGTTTTACTTTTCAATTACAGTTGACATACAGTATTGTATTAGTTTCAAGTATACAACATAGTGATTACACGTTCATATAACTTACGAAGTGATCACCCCAATAAATCTAGCACCCATTTGACACCATACAGTTATTATAATATTATTGACTATATTCCTTAGGCTGTATCCTACATCCCCATGAATATTTTGTAACTATCAATTTGTACTTTTTAATCCCTTCCCTTTTTTCACTCCCTCCAGCTCCTCTCCCAGCTGGCAACATTAAGACATTTTCTGTATCTATGAATTTGTTTCTGTTTTGTTGGTTTGTACATTTTGTTCTTTAGACTCCGCATATAAGTAAAATCATATGGTATTTGTCTTTCTCTGTCTGACTTAGTCCACTAAGCACAATACCATCTAGGTCCATCCATGTTGTTGCAGATGGCAGATTTTATTATTTTTTATGGCTCAGTAATATTCCATTGTATATATGTAACACCTCTTCTTCATCCATTCATCCACTGATAAACACCTAAGTTGCCTCCAAATCTTGACGACTGTAAATAATGTTGCAATGAACATATGGATGTACATGTCCCTTAGAAGTAGTATTTTGGATTTCTTTGGATAAATATCCAAAAGTGGGATTAGTGGGTCCTTCTTTGTCTCTTGTTACAGACTTTGTTTTAGAGTCTGTTTTGTTTGGTGTAAGTATTGCCAGCCCAGAATTTTTTTTTTTCCCATTTTCATGAAATATCTTTTTCCATCTCTTTACTTCCATTCTGTGTGTCTTTTGATCTGAAGTAAGTCTCTTGTACTCACCATATGTAAGGGTCTTGTTTTTATCAATGCAGCCACCCTATCTTTTGATTGGAGTATTTAATCCATTTACATTTGAAGTAATTATAGGTAGGTACGTAGTTATTGTCATTTTATTATTTATATTGATTTTTCCCCTTTTTAAAGACCCTTTAAAATTTCTATTTTATATTCATTCTACAAAGTATGTATTACAGTAAAACATTACATATAACTAATAATTATACAGTTATAATGTATGAGGAATGTTTGAATCTTTTTAGAGTGCATAATAAAAAGAAATCTGGAGATCACTTCTTTAGTAGAACTAGTCTCACCATGTCTCAGATTCCTGTTTACCTTAGTCATTTTTGGAAGTTTAAGTCCTTCCGTCTGCTGTTACACCTCCGTCTTTCCTTCTCATATCGCTCTGTAATCTTCTATTCTGACTAAATCCCACTTCCATCTCAACCTGTCCACTCTGCCCTCTAAAAAGCCTGGGTCAGAATCAACAAGTTTCTTGTGGTAGCTATTCTCACTGATGGCTCCCAATGGATCACATCTCCTGGTAGTGACATCATTGTGAGTCCCCTCTTTTGAATCTGGACTGGACCTGTGACTCATTTTAATAAATAGAATGTGGCAGAAGTGATGCTGAGCCAGTTCTTGGTTTAAGCCTCAAGAAGTTCTGGCAGTTTTCACTTTCATGCTTTTGGGAGCCCTGGTCTGCCATGTTAGAATTTCAACTATACTGCTTGAAAGTTCATGTGGAGAGGGAGAAACCCTGAGATGAAAGAGAGAGACACCCTGAGATGAGAGAGAGAGCATGAGAGAAAGATAGATAGCTAGATGATAGATAGATAGATAGATAGATAGATAGATAGATAGATAGATAGATAGACAGGCCTAGGCCTCCTGCTGTGCCCAGCTTTTCAGTCATCTCCATGAAGGCACCAGATATGTAAATGAGACAACTTGGATTTCCAGCACAATCAAAGCCAAAGATAACTTCAGCCCCTTCCAACATCATGTGAATCCGGAGAATCACCCAGCTGGGCCCAGTCAACCAACAGTATCTTGAGAGATTATAAAATTGTTATTTTAAGTCACTGAGTTTTGGTGTGGTTTATTAAGCAACAATCGATAACAAAACCCTCTATTACAGTCTCAATCTTCTGGAAACTTCCCATTCTATCTTTGACTCAAAACTGACTTTCCAGTTGAGGACACTTTACCCTCTCAAATGACATCTGCTTTTTCCTTCACACTCCATCTTCCACAGGGACAATAAGTGGGGTACATATTCTCCTTGCTCCCTGCTGTCCTTCTGCAGAGACCTCTGCTCCCTTGAAGATCATGCCATCTGGTTATATCCTTCTCTAAACCATGTTGCTGCCATCTTCTGATCTCTTGGCCATTCCTCTTCACTCATAGGCAACTTAGTCCCTGGCTCACACTCCACTCCTATTTTTGTCATCGTGCTCTGTGGTTTCAGTACCTATGTGGATGACTCAGCCTATAACCTTCCTCTCAGTTCCTTGATTTCTTAACTTTTCCTCTACTCTTCAGCCACCTGCTCCCATGGTCATACCCTAGACCTTATAAACTGAACTACCTCTGAAATATAAATTTCAAATATCTTACCCTTTTAGTCCACCTGTGCTATTATTAACTGCACTGCAACTGTTCTTTGACCACATCAGAATCTCTAAAAAACAATGTTGAAGAAAAATACAACCAGGCTGACATATTACATTTTTCATTGATAATTACAAACCTCACATGGACATTCAACACTCCCGCAATACTACTTAATTTCAACTACTTCATGTTGTCTTTTCTCTTCACACATCTCCTATCTGCCCTGCCCCTCCCTTGTTTCATAAATAAAACAGACATTATTCAATGGGGAGTCTCCATCTTCCTGGCATAAAATCTACCAACCCATCTGTACCGGTATCTTCACTTCTGTTACAGAGATTCACTGCTGGTGTTCGTCTCTCAGACGTATCGCCCCATTACAGCACTGGGTCCCATCCCCTCTTGCCTTTCCAAAGGTTTTGTACCTTCAGTTAGTCTGTCTACTTTGCATCACCAATGGATCATTCACTTCAGTGTGAAGAAAACAAATCTCTTAAAATCCCGTATCCCCCTTCTTATGTCATTTCTCTGCTCACCTCTAGTCAAAAGTCTTTTAAAAATGTACACAAGCAATCAACTGTTGGTCCTTCTTCAAACTCTAAATCTGGCTTTGCTTTCCAGAATTCACATAAACAATTCTTGCAGAATCACTACCAATCTTCTCGCTGCCAAATCCAAGGAATATGTTTGTGCTGCCATCATTTTTTCTCTCCCAGTTTTTCCCATTTGAGTACATGGCACCACTAACCATCCACTCACTTAAACCAGACGTCTCAGCCTCAATTATCCTTAATCACCTAGCCTGAATTCCTCCTTGACTCTTTCCCCTAAATCTAATTCATCAGCAAGTCCAGCCTTTCTACCTCTGGACCTCTAATCCTCTTCCTTTTCTCCTTCTCCATTAGAGCCACCCTGGTGCAAGCCACATCATCTCTCACAGGTCTCTCATCATCATCTCTCCTTATTTCCACTCATTTGCACAGCAGCCAATAGGATCTTTCCAAACTGTAAATCAGTGTGTAACTCCACTGCTAAAAACCTTTCACTGCTTTTTGTTTGTACTTAGAATAAAATTCAGACTCTGTACCATGGCCTAAAGACCCACCTGATGCGAGTAGAAGAGTCATATTTATCCCCCTCCCTCCTTCATACATTCCATAGAGAGAACTTTCTCTCTGCAGGAAGAAAATCATGCAAATAGTCCTGGTTTCTCTCAGCAACTGCTCCTCCAGTCTCACTCCTTAGTACCCCCTTTTTCCCCTGAGAGGAAGAGGGAACTATCTCTGATAAAACAGGGAATTCGGACTGAGAAAGTGTGGCTCAGACTTCTCCGGTTTCTTCTTTCTGAATGGCTTAATTTTCCTTTGCCCTTTAGCAAATAGCTTCCCCTGGGGGGAAGCCTGCAGTTCAGTCTGCTTAGGACAGCAGGGAAAGTAAATTTATTCAGGATGATGGCAGTGGGAGCAGTACTAGCAGAAGCCCATTTTATGCTGTTCTCCAATGAGCAGAATCAGTAATACAGCTATTTTGATCTCCATCAAATCTGACTCCTGAATCCTATTTCCCACTTGGTTTTAAATTCTGGAATAATGTAGAGGGCTTAAATCCCCAAATTCTATTTTATTGGACTTTTTGCTACTTCTGCAACTTCATTTTTTTTGCCCCTCTCCCCTGCTTACTAGGCTTCAGTTACTTTGGCCTTCTTTCATTTCCCAAAACACAGCCGCAGTTTTCCTGCCTCAAGATCTTTGCACTTGCAGCTCCCTCTGCCTTAAAAGTTCCTCCTCTGGCTATGCCTGATTTCCTTATCTTCAGGTCTCAGATTAGTTATCAGGTTCCAAAAGTGTCCTTCCCATGAATGTTACATAAAGTTACTTCCCCACTGCCATTTTCGTCTGTTCCAGCTCCTTATCTGCTTCCTTCACAGTACTTATCTTTATGTTTGTTTGTTTATTTGCTTGTTTGTCCTTCTTACTCAAATGTGCTCAATGAAGGAGTAAGTCTTATTGTTGTTCAGTTATATCCCCAAGGATTAGACCATAGATCAATAGATAGTATTAAGTATTTGTTGAATAAATGCATGACTACATGGAAATAACAACTTAGAATTAATACCTGGCTTGCTGACTTGATAATTACAAAGTGTTTATTCCAATTAATTTCCATGTGAAATTTTCACATTCCTGTAATTGTTTTGTACCCAGAAAACCAGGAATTGGTTTGTTTACTAAAAAAAAACAAACAAAAAAACTAGGTTCTGAATGTGCAAATGCCTTGGAGAGGTGATTACTTCAAGAATACAGAGTCAACTTAATCAACAATGTTTATTGAAAACTTATACATGTAGAACTATTACTAGGTTCTAGGAAGGAAAAAAGGACATTAAAAAGTGGATCTGGATCATGGATCTCGACAGATGAAAATGTACATCCATGAAATGATTAAAGTACACATATAAAATGAAAAGCTTGTTGTTCAGCATGAGTAGATAACTAGTTAATACATTTATCAAGTATAGTCATACTTGATATGCACATTATATATGTATCATCAATACATACAGATTCTAATTTTCATACATTTACCAGAATAAAATAAATATTAACTACTGAGGTAGGCAGGATAATGTCCCTCCACTCCACCTCCAACATATCCACCCCAGGTACCTGTGAATATGTTACTGTACATGGCAAAAGGGACTTTGCAGCTGTGATTGAAGGGTCATGAGATGGGGCGATTATCCTGGATTATCTTAGTGGCCCTAACATAATCACAAGGGTCCTTCTTATAGGGAAAGAGTGAGGCAGGAGAGTGAGAGGAGGCGATGTGATTGCTGGCTGGAAAGGGCACACGAGCCAGGGAATGTGAGCAGCCCTGAGGTGTTAGAAAAGGCTAGGACATTGATTCTCCTCTAGAGCAGCCAGAAAGGCATGCAGCCCTGCTCACACCTTGATTTTAGCCTCGTGAGCTCCATGTTGGACTTCTGATTTCCAGAACTGTAAGGTAGTAAATCTGTGTGAAGCCAATAATTTTGTGGTAATTTGTTACAGCAGCCATAGGACTCTAAGACAAGTACATTAAGCAAACTTTGTTCCGTCTATAATACTTCAGAATCTGGTAGCCCCTCAGGATCATCATTATGAGAATTAATTACTAGTGAACTCTAAGTAGACGTGCTGATTAATGAGGCTTTTCAGTTCAGAAGTCTGAGCTAGTTTTTTTATTATAAAAGCTTTATAAACACTAAGCATTGCTTAATTGGAGTTGGATGAGATTAAATTAGAACATGTCTCCTTAAGGAAGTCTTTAGGTGAATTTTTAAGTATATAAAAGAGGACTCTTGAAAAGGAGACAGTGGAACATTCAAGAGGATCTCGAAAAAACTTAAGAGTAGGAAAAAGGACAATTACTGGTGATTTGAGTAATGCATACATAGATGAAGCAAGATAATCTAATCAGAACTCTTCCTTTGAATTGCTTTTTTTAATGTAAAAGGTCACTCTTAAAATGAAAATGCTTTTTTCACAAGCGAAACAATGGTTATACATCCATTGGCATAGATTACTGATTAATTTCCTATCATCTGGAAAGCATTCCTAGGTAGAAACCAGCCAGGTAATCTTGCCAGTGTAGGGAAGTAGCTAAGATAAAGTATAGGTGTCTCTTTCTCATGCAGTGTCATAGTGGGGATGAGGTTAGGGGTGAGGAAACAAGTTTTATACAAGGCAGCGTGATGAAATGGAAGGAGCAGGGACTTGGAAATCAAACAGACTTGGTTCAAATTCCACTCTACCTTCTATTGGTTGCATGACATTAGGCAAACGAATTAAAATATTTTGATTCTCCATTTCCTTATATGTAAAATACCTAACTCATGTGGTTAGCATTAGATGTTAGTATTACAGGAGTTTCTGACACATAAGTGATCCTAAGAGCATCTGACTAATTTCAATTAGTGCTTCCCAGTGTTGCCTCAGGCCAGTCCAGAGTAGGAGCAGTAGAACGTTTTAAGACTAACAAGTATTTCTGTAGCGAGTCTGTGAGGATGTGTACATTAGAGTAGGTGGGGTGGACAGTAGAGGTAATTTTAGGCA
Organism: Rhinolophus ferrumequinum; assembly: GCF_004115265.2. Taxonomy (NCBI): domain Eukaryota; kingdom Metazoa; phylum Chordata; class Mammalia; order Chiroptera; family Rhinolophidae; genus Rhinolophus; species Rhinolophus ferrumequinum. The sequence continues at coordinate 50,126,700 of NC_046288.1, forward strand.
ATACAACTAAATGCTTCTATCAGAACCAAGCACAGTGAGAAAAATATTCAATTTGAAAGACAGTTCATGGTTTCGGCCCTTGACAGATGTATTACCACTCACAGGTTTTAAAAAGAAGAAATTTGAGAGATAGCTACAAAGTGAACTGTTCCCGAAGACAGAATTAACTGCCAAAGAGGTAGTTAGAGATAGAATTGGACTCAGCATTCTTGTATCTTGCACTTTCTTTCCCTCTACGATAATAGTCTCATTCTTTACGTCTCTTGATGTCAAGACACCTATTATTTTACTTTGGTACAATTTCCTCATTACATTGAAATGTGGTAAGAAAACATGGTCAGGCATCAGTAACCCGAGATCTCATTCTTTTCTGAGCTGATATCTCACTAATGAACTCTTTAAAAACTGAGTTAAATTTGAAGTTTTGAGAAAGAAGAGGAAACAAAGTTTACCCTTATTAGTCAAGTGACCTAAAAACATACACGTATAATTTATTCCTGCATGTTATGATTCAGAACCTTAGAGGCACAGCAAGCTTCTAACACCCCTTTTAGTGCAATAGAATGGCAAAGCCAACTGAAATTAAAATAGGCTGAATCTTATTTCAAGAATAACTGAGACTAATCAAAAGTAGCTGTTAAATATTCATAAATAAAATATTATAGTAGTATATATAGTCTCTTTTATGCTTGTAAATTTCAGAGAAGCAGGAGAAAAAAATACATAAGAAACTCTTGCTTCAAATAAAGATATTTCACAAACTAGTACTATTTTTTAGTCTGTTGAGGTCACACAAAATATAAAGTGAGGGTTTGAATTCGAGAGACTTAGATTTTAATTCTGTCTCCTTTATTAATTAGTTATAGATCCTAAGTTAAATTATTTAAACTTTCTGAGTATGTTTTATAATTTGTATAGCTGTATGTTTTATAATTTATCATACCTCCCACACAGTGCTGTTATATAGTGTAACTACACATCTAATCAATCTTCAATCCAATACCAATTCGTTAATATGTCTCAAGACTGTTCACTGCTGTCTATCCCCACTGTTTCTATTTTAGTTCAAGTCACACCTGAAATATTACAACAGTCTCCTAACAGTCTCCTGGTCTCCGGTCTAGACCTCATTCTTAGCCACTTTCCCCTCTGCAACTACTAAAATATAAATTTAATTATGTCATTTTCAAAATTAAAACCCTCCCAGAGCGCCCTGCTGCCCTCAGGATAATGTCCAACACCTCACCTCAGCCACTGAGGCCCTATCGGATTTGATGCCTCTTGTCCACTTTTGTCCCATGACCTTTTCTCTTTTCCCACATCTTTGCATACTTCACACTATGCATGAACTGACTACATGTTTATCAAAGATTCAAACCCTTGTCTCTAGGCTCATATACATAAAGCCTTCTGCTTGATTCACTTCTATTCATCCTTCAGGTCTTTGCTTAAATGGCCTCTTCTCCAGGAGGCTTTCCATGACAGGATTAAATGTCCTACCTATATTCTCCCACACTAACGCATCTTGGTAGTTACAGCGTTACTGCGTTTTCACTGTTTACTTGTCTGTCTCTACCACTGTACTCCTTGAGGGCTGAAACTGTGTCTTAATCACCCCGTGTACCTAATTCCTAGACGGAATGGTACACACTCTACATAAATATCACTTTCTTTCATCTACTTCTTCTGCCCCTATACAGTTTTACCATGTTATTCCATTTCTCAGAAACTTTCAATGGGTCCCTTTTCCTACCTTAACAAGTTTAAATTCTTTTGCTTGTTTTTTAACCCCACACACTGTTATACTGAATTTCCAATCTTATTTCTCAACATGCCCTAATATGTACCCTTTTTTATGGTCTTATGAATAGGAATACCTGTGCCATAGCTCATGCTCTTTCTCTCTCTTGGACTAGATTCCTTACTTCCCATTATCTTTCCTAAAAAATTTCTGTCCATGCATAGCCTCTCCTTTTGAAACCATCTTTGACTTCTTTGACTAATTTTCTTTACATGTTAGCACTGAGAGGCTCAGGAGATTTTCTATTAGGAAGAAACTTTAAAAATAGACTGATTCTACTCTTGTTTTGCATGATACATACCCGTAGCTATCTCTTATACCATGTTTCCCCAAAAATAAGACCTAGCCAGACCATCAACTCTAACATGTCTTTTGGAGAAAAAAATTAATATAAGACCCGGTCTTATATAAAAATTAATATAAGATCTGGTCTTATTTTAATATAATAATCTTATATAAGACCCAGTCTTACATTAATTTTTGCTCCAAAAGACACATTAGAGCTGATGGTCCGGCTAGGTCTTATTTTATCACCTAGCGCAGTGCTAGGCTCAGAAGAGATGCTGAATAACTACTCAATTAATTGTAAAGTGTTTATATTTTATCTAAAAATATACATACAATTTACGTATATATTTATTTGCAATATGCAGACATTAGTCAGTTTGACGTAATACGACTGTAAAAGAAATTTATATTTCATAAGATTTGGGAAATGGTTAATATATTAAGTAAATGAGAAGTGACGGGAGAGGGTTACAGTTACAACATTTCAGGGATTAATACATTTCAATTGTTCAGCCTGGATTACCCTAATCTCACTGAGGCTTTTTAAAAATAAAGTGTTTAGGCAGAAAACTATTCACTGCCAAATCAGTTTTTATCACTGCAAAGTTCAGTTAACTACTCCAGTGAGAGTCCCTTAAATGATATTCAGAGCATCATGGTGAAGGCAATCAATTCCCTATTTTCTTTGAAGAAACTCTCTTTTTACTTCCTTTAGCTCTGCCCCTACCATTTCCTTTAAATAGTTTAAATCACCTTTTAACCTCTGTTAGAAGTTATGTTATAAGGGAATGAGGTTATGAGGGAAGATATGTTATAAACATTGCCAAAATGTAGTGCTTCTGATCCTTTCTAATAAACATTTTCCTTGATACTCCCCATACTACCAAACGCTATTGAATAATTACAAACCAATTTTCAACAATAAATTGATATTCAGATAAATCTGTGATACTTTACGAATATGGATTTTTAGATAGAATTTGAAAATGTCTGCATTGGGCCAGAATGCCCTCCTTTATTTTGTAGCAAGTCTAATCAAATTGTGACCATTGCCTAACATGGAGCATGGGCACTAATCGATTTATTTCTGGAAAACTCTTTTGATATCAGGTGAATATTTCCTAGCTATTTATATGATCAATGACGAGAGTTATCATCAAAGAAAATTTTCTAACATAAGCTTTTTGAGAACAGACCATAGTTTTTTATCCCAAGTTCCCATCATAGAGCCTCATACATACTAAGCACTCAATACATCTCTATGGAGTACATGGGTGCATAAATTAGTACAAAGACTATATTCCACCCAGTGAAGGACTTGTTGTTTAAGACGGAAACAACACAGCAGCTGTCATCATCATCATGATCGTCATCCATATAAACCTTTACTGAATAAGTTTACTTGGTGAAATGCTAGAGTTTACAAAAAGAATATTAACAATAGTCTTGCTCTTTCAGAATAAAAACTCTAAAAGAAAGAATAAAAAGACTTTCATTCACACGACAAATTTTTATTGACCACTTGTTATGTGTTAGCATTCTTCTGGCCTTGGCAATATAATGGCAAATAAGGCAGACAAAAATTTCTGTCCTTGGGGAGCTCAAATTAAAATTGGGGTGACAGGCAATAAGCAAAATAAACCTTAATGATAAGTGCGAAGGAAAAAATAAAGTATGGAAATGGGCATAAGAAGTAGGAGAGAGTACTGAAATTTTAGGTAAAATGGCTAAGGAAGGCCTCATGCAGGTAACTTTTGAACAAAAACGTGAAGTAAAGGTATGAGAAAAATGTTATATTCCTAAAATAGAAAGGGAGGGGAACTAACGTTATGTGTGAAAGGGGTAAGCATTCCACCAGTCCACTTCTGCATGTAGCAGGCAGTACTGCAGTGCCTCCTTAGCCGAGGTTTCACTTTCCTAGGCTTCCGTTAACCGTGGGCAACAAGAGTACAAAAATATTATATGGGGAATTCCAGAAATAAACAATTCATGTTTTAAGTTATGCGCTACTCTGATTAGTGTGATGAATTCTCATGCCATCCTGTCCAGGATGTAAATCTTCTCTGTCCGGCATATCCACTCCCCAACAGTTAGTTACTTAGCCATCTCAGTTATTAGATTGGTTATGAGAGAGAGAGAGAGAGAGAGAGAGAGAGAGAGAGAGAGAGAGACACTACATTCACATCACTTTCATTCCAGTATTGTTATATTTGTCCTATTTACTATTGTTAACCTCTTGCTGTGCCTAATTTATAAACTGTATCATAGGCATGTATGTACAGATGTATGGGAAAAACATAGGACATATTGGGTTCAGTGGTATCTGTGGTTTCAGGCATCCACTGGGGGCTTGGAATGTAGTCAGTGTGGATAAGGGAGGCGACCGTATTGGGTCTCACCATGGTTACACATCAGTGTTGGGACTGACTCATTGTGTGCAATGTGCCTGAACAATCCTGTGGTTTAAATTGGTAAAAGGGCTGAGGGGATGGCTTGTGGCTTCAAGCAAAACAAAAAGGCACTCAAACTAGCATCCGGTGGGAGGTCACAAAGCTGCATCAACTATTTTTGCTGCTAGTTTCAATTTATATATCCAAACGAAAGACAGAAGATGCTCTTAGACATTATTGTAATTAAATTATTGTAGTTAATTACAAAAAGAAGCAGCAGGAAAAGTGAAACAAGTGAACTAGAGAATCTGGAAGAGATTAATGAAGGTCAAGGAAAGACCAAGGTACAAAAAATGAGCAATACAAATGCGCCAGGGTGGTCTTCTGGAGAGGTCCAAAATGAATGTGGAACATGGTATGGGTGTGTGTCGGGGGACAAAGGGGGGTGGAGGCTGGAGCTTGCATTGGTGTATGTTATGGATTGAATCGTGTCCCCCGCAAATTCGTATGTTGAGGTCCTAACCTCCAGTATCTCGAAATATGACCGTTTTGGAAATAGGGTCATTGCAGATATAATTAAAGATGAGGTCATACTTGAGTAGTTGGGACCCTAATCGGATTGGTGATGTCCTTATGAATGGAAAATTGAAGGCTGGAGTTATGCTACAAGTCAAGGACGTACCAGAAGCTAGGAAGAAATCCTTCCTTGGTGCCTTCAAGAGTGAGCATGGCCCTGCCACCACTTTGATTTCAGACATCTGGCCTCTAGAACTGAGAGAACCCGTTCCTCTTGTTCTAAGCCACCCAGTTTTTGGTACTTTGTTACACCAGCTGGAAACTAATTCAACCTTGTAAGATTACTTTGAGGCAAACAGAAAGATCATCCTAAAAATCACAGCAAGGGAAGGAGTGTAACACAAGAGTGAGGTGCCTCATTGTCTTGTGCATCAGAAGTTTTATAGCTGTGCCTTCTGCACTTACATTGTATTTTGTTTCACTAAACCTCTCTTTTTAACGGTTTCATTTTTGTTTTAGAAAAGTCACATAAAATCTGCTCTCTGCTGAACAAATTACAAGGCCCATTCTGACTTCTGTGCTTGCAGGAACTTCTGTCATACAAACGGAAATTTGATCTGATCTAAGAAGGGGCCACCGATGAAAGGAGTAAAATGCACCTTTTCTCAACATTGGATTGAAAGAGTAAAATTTGAAAGGGGGAAAGAAACCTCCATTCAGCTATTCAGCATCTCCCTCCCACAGATTATGCTGCTGACTGCTCCCCTCTTCCTGGCGACCTGACTCCTCAACTCCAAAAACAGACGGGTCAGGGCAAGACCAGGTGCGGAGAAAGGGAAGAGTCCCTGCAGCCTCCTCTCCCAGGGCAGAAACCGAAAACCGGCCCGCACCTGGCGCGCATGCCCAGCCGGGAGAAGCCCTCAAGAGAGAGCGCCCGGCCCCGGTTCCCGGCGCACCTGGGAGGTGCCGGGAGCCATCCGCGGCCCAGGTGACCGATCCAGCCAGCCCCGCCGGGCCGCAGCCAACGCAGCCGGACTTTTCTCTTCCTGCCGCGTTCCTAGGGAGCGGGGCGGAGCTGGGTGCAGCCCGAAGGCGAGGGCACCCCCTGTTAAATGGCTTCTCAGGCGTCCTCCGGGGGATGAGGAATGGAAGCCCGCCCTCTTGAGGAAGGAGAGAGACATATTCCCGGAGGAAATCCTGGGCGGTCACTCTCCTCGGCTGTCCGGAACTCTCTGTTTCTAAACGAGCCACAGCCAGGACCGCCTGGAGCCGTCCCACTGATAAGCCCGCTAACCTGCAACGCCCTCCCAGCGGCCACCTCCCCGCTCGCTGCCCCGCGGGCCCACCGGCTGCTCGGCACACGGGCGTCCCCAGGTACCCAGCCCCTGGCCACGTCGCTCTACGTCCATCCCGCTTCGTTTCAGGACGTCCGCTTGGTTTCCTCACCGTCCTGCCCTGACTGAGGCGGCCCAGCGTCTCCTCCTTCGGGCACCTCCCGCCTGTGCAGCCGGGGAGCCCCGTTTGCCGGGTGTGGGGGTGGCGGGGGCCCCGTAGCAAGCCTGGGGCGAGCCGGACGGCAGCAGCTCGGGCTCAGTACCCCAGCGCGAGGCCTGCTCGCGGCCCACCCCCCGCCCCCCAGGCGGTCGCCACCAAGGTCCTCCGCGGCGGCGGCTGCAGCGGGTCCGCAGACACACGCCCACCCGCACGCCGAGATTCCCTCGCCACGGGGAGAAAAGGAGGGCGGCACTGAGCATGCTCGCTGGGGAGGGCGGGGCGCTCCGGGCCGCGCGTCGGGGCGGGCGGTCTCCAGGCCGCCCCGGCGCCTCCGCCGCCCGCCCGCCCGCCCGCTCCGAGCCGCGCCCGCCGCAGGCTGCGCCCGCCGCCCCGCCCCGCCCCGCCCCGCCCCCCGCCGCTCGTCCCCGCCGCGGCCGCGCCGCCTGCAGCAGCAGCAGCCCCAGCAGCAGCAGCTGCTCCTCCCCGGCGGCCACCCCCCGCGGGTCCTTCCCTGGCAGCGGGCGAGAGCGAGGCAGAGGGAGGACACAGCGCCGCGACGCCTGCACCGGAGACCTTCGCCTCGCCCTGCTGGCTCCTCACCCTCGGGAGGAACATGGGTAAGTCACCCTTCCTCCCCCGTCATCGCCTGACATTTTCCTCTTTCTCGGCGTGTTGCAGGGTGGGAAGCGTTCTCGGCGCAAAGTTGCCGGATTTCTCAGATCCCCGGGTGTGAACCGGCGGCTCTGCCTCGGGGGAGTCAGGGCGCGAGGAACGCTCGCCGGGTCCGCGGCCGGGAGGGTCCCGAGCGTGGGGTGGGGTCGGGCCGCGGGGCCGGACCGCCGCGCCGCTCGCGGGCACCGCGCCGCCGCGCCTCCCCTCCTCCATTCTTCCTGCCCGAGCCGGTGCCGGGGCACCGCGGAGCCTGCCTCGCGGGCTCGCATCCTCTGCCCACCCGCCGTTCTCCCGAGGCCGCCTGCCGCCTTTCCCCAGCGTCTGCGGGGCTGCAGGCTCGGGGTCGACCCCGAGAAAGACCACTTCACGTAACTTCCCTGGCTGGGCGACCTTTTCCCCATCGTGGGGACGGCGCATCCCGAGGCGGGGAAGTGGGAGCAAGTAGTTTGTGAGGGCGATTTTACTACCTGCACGGAAATTATTTTCGATGAGCGAGAGCGGACAGCCTCATAGGTTGAAAGGATGACTTGTCAGAGGCCACGAGGAATGTAGGAAGGATGGATAGAGCCACTAGCTGTTGAATTACTGTTGGGTGACTACAGTGTGCAGGATTCCTGTACTCAACCCGTGTACGGGGTTCCCTCGCCTGTCTACTGTAGCAGACAACTGCACCGTGTGACATGTTACCGAACTTATATTAGTTATCCGTTCCCAGCGTCCCCTGCCTAAATCTACATAATCTGATTTGGGTTCTTTTGTATTTACGTAGTTAATCCCAAGAGGTTGGTTTGAATGAGATATTGAAATGCAAATGTAGTTTTGTAAAACTACATATCATTTATCCTAACCGTTTTTCATATGTTGTGGGACTGTTAAGTTCAGTAATTACAAAAACGTCTGATGAATTCTGTAATGTAATTAAAAGCCAAAGATTTTTTTGTTGTTGTTTTTAATAGTAGCTATTTGGAATAACATACTTCTGTGTGTTCCCCAGTTTGTTTCACTCCTTCCTGTGGTATAATTTCCTCTTTTTAAAATGTGCTCCGTTGTCATCTGTCAACTCGGACTTTTCCCACCCCTTCTGTGCAAGTTATTTTAAGCTTGAAATGAGTGTGATCCTTTCATCTGTCCCCAGTGTTCAGCATGTCCAGAGTTAGGTCATGGCAACTCAGAATCTACAAGGAAGTTATCTAAATCTAGAAATGGTGTCGTGAGAGCCTACTTGAAAAGCAAATTCTTCAAGGTCTGATTTAGACCTTTGACCATATATCTGGAAGAAGCCAGTGTTGGAGGAAGAGGTGGTGTGAATGAAAAATGAATTTAGGGCCTTGAATTTCATTTTCAGTTGTTCAGTTTTTTCCCTTTTAATGTACTATTGATATGCTGAACAAACACTTGTAAAAACAGAGAGGCCCATTTATATGTACCTAGCCTTTCTCTGGGAGTAGAATTTTAAGTAAATATTAAGATTATTGGACACATTGTATCTTTTTCTTGAACATAAAAAATTTTCTTCTTAATTATATACCACAAGAGTGGTCTGTAAAATACATCTTCCAATGTTTTCTTTCAAGGTGAACTTTAAAAAAATCTATTTAACTAAAATTTTAACTAACATGTCAAATCAGTACCTTTTCAATGGAAAAACTCCCAATTCTTCAATATTAGTGAATAAAAATACTTGAAACGAAATTATTTACTCAAAAATAATTAATCCTGGAAATCTGGAATGTTATTGCTTGATTTTTTTTTTAAAAAAAAAAAGCCAAATAGAAATCCATCTCTTATTTGAAGCTTCTCAGAAACTCTTTAATTAAATTCGTCTCTCCTCATAGCACTCTGTCTGTACCTTGTTGGAAGCTTTTTAGAACTTACATAATCTGCTTTATAATGGAACTGTTTATGTGTGTCTGTTGTGCATTTAATAGTGAGTTCTAGAAGATGAAAATTATGTCTTACTAATTTTTGTGTCCCCAACAGTGCTTTCCACATAGTAGGTATTAAGGAAATTTTTGGTGAATTAACTGTTGAATTTAAAACCCATCTATTATTTTTAACTTGTGAACCTGAAAGTATGGTCTCTGAAAAACATTTGGGTTGGTAGATGTTATTGGAGGTGTGGAGAAAGTGGGAATAGAGATGTATAATTATACTACAACTGCTCCTCTCTGAAAAAAACAACAAAAAAAGTTGGGTTGTCTGAGAGGTATGGGTTTGGGGGCAGCCTCCAGCAAGCCATTTCCTTCTACAAGGTTGTTTTCAACGGTAAGGTGATTTAGTGTGTCATCAGTAGGTACGTGCAATAATGTAAAATTTAAACCGTGGAAAGCCGTTTTATATTCTGAGCCAAGGAAGTTATTATAATAATTCATGTACATGTAAGAGGTAGAAGGTATACTGATTAATGCTAGGGGGGAAAACACTTTTTTATCTGTCTTTTCAAGAAGTAAATAAGGCAACTTTTAAAAAAATATATTCTCATGGCAGTAATTTTTCTACATAAGAACTGAAGGAAACTTCCTATATAATTTTATGAACTATGCTATTATTTTATGTATGTATTTTATTATAAACTCAACATGTACTTAATATTTATTGAATGTCAATCATGTGCAGTGTATTGTGGGAGGACAAAGGTATATAAGACATTTAATTTCAAGTTGCTTATAATATTAACAGGAAGAGTATGACATACACAGATAATTATAGTAGAAATAAAGTATAAATGATATTTAAAAATAGCCTTTACATGTATAATAGCGTTAGAGGGTGGAAAAAGATTTTAGAAAAATGATGTTATTTGAACCAAAGTGTAGTTAGACTTCTTAAAGGTACAAATGATTGGAGATTGTTAATCAGGTTGGGGATGGGAGGAAAGAAATGAGAAATGAAGACAGAGAGATAGGCAGTATTCAAGGGGTTTCCAATTATATTAAATAGCCATATTTGGCAGGAGCAAAAGGTGAGGAAATAGTAGGTGGCAGAGATGAAAAAGTATCAATAGATAAAGACCAGATAATGGAGGACCATAAATGCCAAGCTGAAGAAGTGTTTGGACTTGACTTGTCTATTGAAGGACCATTAAACATTTTTATGTACTTAAGTGATGGATCACATGTGTGGTTTAGGAAAATTAATCTGTCAGTTGAGTGCAGGATAAACTAGATGAGAAAATAGAGAATGCTTCAGAAGGTGGTGGTTGCAGTTTGGGTGAAAATATGTAATGGCCTGAAGTGGGCTCTAGCAATAGGAATAGAATATTGCAAATAAAGAACAGGATTTACTTGGCAACTGATTGAATATGGAATTGAAAAAAGAGTCACATATTATTATTGCCTTGGCTGTAATGAGAATGCAGAATCTATTAATATATATTTAATCCGTTGGAAGAGGGAACATGAAAACTCAATTTTGGATCTGTTGAGTTGGACTTTTTGGTCTGCCATTTAGATTTTCTGCTCCTTAATGACGGGAACTTTTCATATTAAGTTTTGGATACATTTCTAACACTAGTGTCTGACACATAGTAGCTATGCAGTAAAAACATTGTTGACTGACTGAAACTTGGTACAAAGTATCTAACAGACAGTTATTTAAACTCTCAAAAAGGATCCAAACTAGAGATCAGAAAATTATCCACAAATATCCAGAGATGATATTTGAAGTTAGGTAGGAGTAGGAGAGTCAACAAAGAAAAAGAAAATTTGTCCAAGGTAAGAATCTTGAGGAATAGTTAGGACCCCATAGTTAGGGAAAAGGAATGAAAGGAGTTGACACTGAAAAAAAGACAGAAGTAGGTAGGAGTGATTAGAATTGGCCTATAGTTGGTTTCAAGAAAGAGTGAATGGTCAAAAAAGCCTGTTGCTTCAGAACAATCTGAGTGATAGGAACTGAGAAAAGGCTCCAAGTTGATGAGGTTTGGTTAGTATGATACCCAGTATATTTTCCAAAAAGCAGCTTTAAGAGGTGTGGTAGATAGGGGAAGTCAGTTGTAAAGGCTAAGTGATAAATGAGTAAGTGGAAACAGTTTACTATGTATAGTCACAATATAGTCAGTCATATAGTCATGTTATAGTCCTTTACTATGTATAGTCATGTTATATTCCTTGCTATGTATAGTCACGTTATATTCCATGCTAATTAAATAAATTAGCATGGATTTACTTAAACATTTTTAACATGTTGCACTTTACATGGAGTGATGGAATGACACATTATTTTCTTGCCTGAGATTACAATAATTTGTAATCTCACCACAGTGCCTCACATATTTTTGCCATT